>NC_042999.1:79375411-79417911 GCF_006345805.1 Octopus sinensis | reverse complement strand
TATACTCGTAACGTTATTCTTAGGAAGAATCAACGTGATACCGATGCCCTTTTTGTACAGTTTCCATCTATTCTGGTTCATATATATATATGGAGGTTACATATAGTCATGGGCAAGCTATTCAATTTGCCTCCGGTTCGGTGCAGGTACGTGATATTGATAGGCCACAAAAACGGTGAAACTTCGATGTTCACTGCCCCTGAATGAGAGTTCTTTCGCCTGTCTATTACTATGACTTTCAAGCGTTTTAACGCCCAGTGCTTTAAAAGGCTCAACCTACACCGCGTGGACATGCAACCGACCGGCGAACTAGTGAAGCAAATATATAGTGTATGTGTGTTCGATAACGTTTACTACACTCGCGCTGCTTCTCATTCCTCAGGAGTGGCTGTGTTATTAGAAGATTGCTTCCCAACCACATGGCTCCGGGTTCAGTCTTACTGCGTGGTACCTTGAGCAAGTGTCTTCTACTATAGCCTCCGGACGACCAAAGCCTTGTGAGTGAATTTGATGGACAGAATCTGAAAGACCATTATATATATGTATATAGATATGTGTGTATCTGTGTATTTGTGTGTGTGTATGTGCATTTGTGTGTCTGTTTTTATCATCCCACTATTGTTTGACAACTAATGTTCGTGTGTTTACGAAGAATAAGCCCTTGGATCGATTTGTTCGACTAAAGTCGTGCTCCAGCATGGCCGCAGTCAAATGACTGAAACAAGCAAAAGTGCAAAAGAATACATATATGCATACATACAGCTACTCAACCCAGATAACAAGTTCAGGTTTATACCTGTAATTATTGGAGCACTGGGTATATAATACACTGCCAAAATACCAATCTTGGGAAATTATGCTTTTCAAAACCAGAAAAGGAAAAGCTAATTCGAAGACTACAGATCCAATTCTTCATTGGAACAGTAAAAATCTGTAAAACTTTCCACAAGTTTATCATTTAGATATATATGAACATGTCTAGGTATGTAACTATATGCATGAGAGTACATACATAAAGTAAAACATACAAATCTGCACACATACATACATACATACATACATACATACATACATACATACATACATACATACATACATACATACAAAAATACCCTGTTGTTGATGTTGAAATTCCAATGAAGGATCTTTGGATCTAGGTGAGAAACCGGCTCTTTATTGGCAAGAAATCTTGAGATAAAACTGAATAAAGGCATACATGCATATATACATACATACATACATGCATACATACATACATACATACATACATATAGAAACGCGTACATACACGCACACAACTCACATACAAGGTTCTATGTACATTTCTTAACAATCTTGTACCTATCACAGTTATGCAAATACATACACTAACGCAATAACACTTACACAGTCACACGTCCACCCATATATCCAACGATCATATTATTTCTATCGTCTTTCTGTCACCCACTTTTCTTTCTTCAGTTTTCTCCCCTCCTCCTTTTCATTCCTATTCTCCTCGCTCCCCAATATCTATCACTCTCTCTCTCTCTGTCTCTCTCTGTCTCTCTCTCCCTCTCTCTCTCTCTCTCTCTCTCTCTCTCTCTCTCTCTCTCTCTCTCTCTCTCTCTCTCTCTCTGAAAACACACATATATGCATGAATACATATACTATAAACTACAAATGCATACTCAAAGATTTATTTATACACCGTTAGACACATGGCTTACAAATAAACGCATACATACATCTCGCACAACTACATGCAATCATAAATACGCATAAGCATACAAAGAGAGAGAGAGAGGGGGGGGACTTGGTTAGCTCACATCATTATCGTTTGTTGATTCGCTAATGACAACCGCTCGTCTCTATTCGAAACAAACTGTTGAACGTGAGAGTTTAAAGCGAATCATGTTTAACTGTTTGCAGTGAGAACGTGAATGTTTGTTGATAGTGACTCACATGGAACAGGGGTCTCCTCATTGATGTGTACAGATCAAATGTACCTGCGTAATGTCAAGTAATGCTTTACTGCACAAGGTACAGCATATGCGTGCGTACGTGTGTGTGTGTGTGTGTATGTGTGTGTGTGCGTGTGTGTGTGTGTGTATGTGTGTGTGTGTGTGTGTGTGCGTGTGTGTGTGTGTGTGTGTGTGTGTGTGTGTTTAATGTATGTACATACAACAAAAGATATATTGAAATATACATGAAAAAATCACAAGAAAACGAAAACAAAACTGTCTCTAAATAGATTTGACCATGTCGTTTAGCTTCAAGCTAGCTTTGATGAGATGGGCCTATAATCAAGGCCGTTCCATTCCTGATCATTCTGACATTTTTATGCCTCTAAACCTTTACAGTTAGATGAGGCCCTCTGTTGTATTGCCAATTGTTATGATGAGACTTTACACTATAACCGTGTAGTAGCAATAAAATATGTGACGAAGCCGGGTAACAACAACGTAACAACCCAACAAGCTCTCCACGAACTATAACGAACCAACAAACGATATTCCGACAAACTACCAAAACGACACCTAACGATTTCTCGCCATTAACGCCCACTCTGTACCTGCCTCACTCAGTCTGCTACTATTCATAGTCGTTCGGTCAGTCTATTCTCACAAGTGATGTCGTGACCATCGCCACAACATCCACCTTGAGACGACATTGGTTAAGTAATATATTATTTGATGCAAATTTGGTTGGTTTTTTACAGCAGATCGATCGATCGTATATAAGAGGATCCTTCATTGGCTTACAGATTTGTTGATAAAGAATATGGTGACAGATGATAACAATCCTTTCTACTATAGACACAAAGGCCTGACATTTGTGGGGGGAATAAGTCGATTACATAGATGCCAGTGCGTAACTGGTACTTATTTAATCGACCCCGAAAGGATGAAAGGCAAAGTCGACCTCGGCGGAATTTGAACTCAGAACGTAATGGCAGACGAAATACCGCTAAGCATTTCGCCCGGCGTGCTAACGTTTCTGCCAGCTCGCCGCCTTGGTAACAAATGATGATAATGATTATAACGGTATAGGAATGTAAAAAAAAGCGATTAGTTGAGCGAAATGCTTAGCGGTATTTCGTCTGCCGCTACGTTCTGAGTTCAAATTCCGCCGAGGTCGACTTTGCCTTTCATCCTTTCGGTGTCGATTAAATAAGTACCAGTTACACACTGGGGTTGATATAATCGACTTAATCCCTTTATCTGTCCTTGTTTGTCCTCTCTGTGTTTAGCCCCTTGTGGGTAGTAAAGAAATAGGTATTTCGTCTGCCGCTACGTTCTGAGTTCAAATTCCACCGAAGTCGACTTTGCATTTCATTCTGTCAGGGTCGATAAATTAGGTACCAGTTATGTACTGGGGTCGATATAATCGACTAGCCCCCTCCCCCAAATTTCAGGCCTTGTGCCTATAGTAGAAAGGAAATAGGAATGTAAATGTGATGGACAAAACTTTCATTCCGTCTAATTTCGAGACCCATTGGTTCCAATGATGATGAGTTTTAAAGAAAAATAATACAAAAAAAAACACTGGTCACAAAGATCTAAAATCTTGCTAGTAGCATCTATTTTATCGATCCCTGATCTAGAAACATTCAGATGCCAATTCTAAACCTAATAGGATTTGAATTCGGAACATAGCAAGGCAACACTTGTTTCAGACAGCACCTTACTGATTTTGCCAATATGGATTTCTAAAATGCACACACCAGACGAAGTGAATTTAGTGAGTTTCCTAAATTTGAATTAATTTTGGAACTACGGGAAAGAAAGTGAGAAAGAGAGAGAAAGAGAGAGAGAGAGAGAGAGAGAGAGAGAGAGAGAGAGAGAGAGAGAGAGAAGAGAGAGAGGAAGTAACGCTACTTTTTCTATCTTTATCTCTACCTGTCTCTAAGAAATCGGCTGTGATTAAATCTGGAGAGAGATTAATCTTAAGATGCCCAAGATGTTCCGTATACTACTATGGCATCACTGTGACACCGTTAGGATTTCAGAGTCCTCCACCATGATTTTAGTATATAATCATTATAATTTGTGGTATTCAGATTAGTCAGTTTGCAAAAAGAGTTTAAATAGCATTGATTCCCAATTAGCCTTTCAATACCTGTTATAAATTGAAGGTATTGGCAATCGCCTATACGCATCACCATAAAACTTGTTGGCTTTTTGCCACAACGCTGAAAGACAAGATATTTTTATATGAAAAATTAAATGATAATTGTTTGTGTGAGAGACAAGGTTTCTCCAGATATAGCTGACGTCGCTATTCTAGGATTATACTGAAATCTCGCCTTGACAGTGCATTTCGTTCAACTCTCCACGATTGTGGATACACTGGCTGTCAGTAATATACTGCTGTCGTTCAAATCAGCTCTAGCTCTTTCCAATATAAAGCATCTATAAGGAGATAAGTTCAATATAGCAATGTCAGAAATCAATATTTCGTGTAAATATCTGTATCGGTTTAAAAGAAATAGGTAGATGAAGATTAAATGAGGGAGGCTGGGAATCTGCAGGGAAAGAGAGGGTTAAGGTCAGAGCATGCTGGAATTAAATAATAAGAAAAACAGTGATGGATTACATGTAGATGTACATCATCAACTGTATGGATTGAATGCTGATGTCAGTAACTCGCATCTTGTATACGTGTGCGTGTTTCTCGAGATGGTGTGTGTATGTGCGCATGTGTAAGCTTATACACACACATACACAAGTATGTGTGTATAACACAATTGATGGAGGTATCAACATACGTCAATATTTGTACATTTGTAAGAGTAGACGTCATTGTGTGACAAAAGAATTGTATTTCGTGAGGTTTGGTGGGAGGGGAGATGGTGGTGGAGATAATGGCGGCGGTGGTGCTGGTGGTGGGTTTGCTAGTGGTTGGCTTGGTGGTGGTCATGATACTGATGATGGCAGTGGTGGGAGGAAAGAGTTTTAGACATTTTGGAGAAAATATGGAGCGTCTGTATATATATATATATATATATATATATAATATATATATATATATATATATATATATATATATATATATATATATATATATATATATATATATATATATGTATGTATGTATGTATGTATGTATGCATGTACGTATATATATATATGTGTGTGTGTGTTTTTGTGTGCGTGTGTGTGATGGCTGCCTCTCGCAAGTTTGGTAGAGTTCACCATGCTATAACCAATTGCATTAGATGTTTATATAGTAGAGAGCAGACTTAAACAGCCTTCCCTTTCATCGATCCCAAACATCGGAGATGTGACATCTAAAGAGGGCGGAGGTGGATGTCTGCACCATCACTAGGCTACTACTTGTTGTCAGTTGAATACATTAAAGCAAAGTGAAATACGCTCGGTCCAGGAGGGAGCCCTTGACTGTATAATCATGAGTTCAATACCATAAACTCTAGGGCACGTAACTTCAATAAATTTATGTATATGGAGAGCAAGAGAAATAAGTACAAATGAATTAAAGCAGAAAATGTAACAAGTAAGCAATCCAAACAATGCAAAACTGATTTATCATAGGATGGCTTTGTTACCTTTTGTTTTTGTATCTTTTTTTAGTATTTTAATGCCCGTATGGACTAATATGGAAATACTCCCCATTTAGGTACAGTGAAATCTGTTTATCCCTTAATCCATAGAACAATTAATATCTTTATTGATTATACAATGTTTGTCCACCAAAATTAAGGGGATCAATTATTTATTTTTCTTTAAGCAGTGGTATTTTTTTAATAATAGATCAAAGGAAATTGATGAAATACAAGAACAAGAAGCTAAAGCTATTTTGGGTGCTATGGTTACGACTATTGTAACTATGGCAGAATGTTGTTTATGATAGCTGGAAGGAGGTAGTAAAACTAGTATATCATCGATCTCCATTCCTTTTCTTTATTTCCGGGTTATTACATCGGAGTTAATATGGCGGCTAGAAATAGCATCCCAATCTCTCTTAGATCTTTCTATTACGTTCTACGAAGGGTTGTTGGAGGTCTAGAGCATCAATGTTTTAGAGTTACTCTATGAGTCATCGAGGATAAACTGAGCTGCATGTTCCAGAGAACGCTCAGTCAAGCGACTAGGGATAACTATCAGAAATCTCTGATCGAGCAGAGATATAATTAATGGTCTGGTTTCTAATATAATGTACAGGCATAGTGGAGCTTACAGCTACGCCTGTTCCACATAGACGCAGAGTCATGAAGCAGTTCTCTACTGATACATATTCAGTGTCCGAGCACTTCTGACTTGCAGCGTTATATCGAACAGATTAATGGTTTTACGTGTAAGAAAGATCCAACTGCCAGTTCAGTCTATCAAAGAGATCAAAATATTATCTACATTTTGATTCTGTGAGTTTCTTAATTACGGCCCTTCACCCTGAGAACTATCACATTTGTACATAATATTGTTTATTTATCTACTTATTCATTCATTCATTCTTTTTTATATGTAAACCTGCAGGATTCTTTTGTAACATTTCCTTGAAAATTCCCTATGACAATAATTAAGACCCAAGTATCGTTATTTGATTGCCTAAAGTCGGAAGCTGTCTTCAATCAAGAGAAATCAGCCATATATTTATATAAAATATTTATGCTTTTCGTATTTCCCTCCTTTTAGCTCATCGCTTCATTTTATGTAACCACCTTCCCCCTCATACACACACACACACATCCTAGCTTATTCTTTATATCACATCCATTTGATATCCCTGTATTAAATAAAACAAATCATCATCAGTAGCAACAGCAATATTATTATTATGTTTTTTCCTTCTTTCTTCAAATTTTCTTCCGTTTCTCGCCGAGTGTTTTCCATACACCTAGGGCAGAGAAGGGCATTGTATGCATTCCCTATTATTATTATTATTATTATATTATTATTATGTTATTATTATTATTATTATTATTATTATTGTTATTATTATTAATTATTATTATTATTATTATTATTATTATTATTGAGTGAGAGAGCAGTTCATGCCATCAAATGACACTGGGTAAAATATACGAAGCCCAATATACCCATCATGACTACCCGTCTGATAAAGTACACCAGGCACATGCATCACAACCATATGTGCGCGACATGGTGATCTCATATCAAGATAAACAGCACATGACCTTGCAGTGGGGCCCAGTTAGAATTTTCTTCAGGTTGAGTAGCCCATCCCGCTCAAACGGTCCCTGAATAAGGGTTGTTTAAGGATGTTGAAAGAACCACCCATGTTTCCAGAGGTGAACTATTCAAACCCCAAGAATCCCTCTCACACATGGCTATGATGCTCCCCCACTACTTCTGCTCGTGATCAGAGATGCACATATCGTCAGCCACTAAGGGACATGCTCACAACTGGTTATGGTCAAACAACTGACAAGCAAATCTGTGGTTATTGAGCAGAATATTTTGCTGTACCCATCTTTTATACCAAGACAAAACAATGTACATGATAACACTTTCAATCAGTTAAGATCAGAAGCCATGAGAGCCACTGCCTGCCTGTACTGCATCAGGCAATTTATTATTATTATTATTATTGTTATTTTATTATTATTATTATTATTATTATTATTAGTAGTAGTAGTAGTAGTAGTAGTAGTAGTAGTAGTAGTAGTAGTAGCAGCATCATTATTATTATTACTATACCTTTGCTACTTTCTCTATGACCTTCCTCTTATACCACCTCGCTTCCCACTCCTCCACCATCTTCGCCCCATTGTTGATGTCGAACTAGTTGCACGTATTCTTGTCTCTGTCCTCTCTCTCGTTAGTTTGTTGTTCTTGTTCGTCAGACGATGTGTCTGCACGGTGGGACAAAAACAACGAAACATCACGTATCGGTAAAGTGAATACACACAAAATAAATGCAAATATTCATACCCATGCGCACACCCACGCATACACGCACCCACACGTACTCACAAATATGGACAGAGATGCACAGGTAGACAGGGAAGGATATCTGTCTGTCTGTCTGCCTATCTGTCTATCTATCTATCTATCTTTATCCTTCTCTCTCTCTCTCTCTCTATATATATATATAGGTGCAACCACATGCTTCCAGGTTCAGTCCCACTGCGTGGCACCTTGGGCAGGTGTGGTTTGGTTACGTCCACGTAACTTAGCGGTTCGGTAAAAGAGACTGATAACATTAGTACTGGGCTTACAAAGAATAAGTCTTTGGATCGATTTGATCGACTAAAGGCGGTGCTCCTGCATGGCTGCAGTCAAAATGACTGAAACAGGTATAAGAATAATGGAATAAAAGAATATCGGAAAACAATAATTGTCATTAAATCTGAGGAAGGGTGTTGCAATACTCATATTGCTAGAAATAAGAGCTAAAGTGCTCTAATGCATTTGATTTATACCCAATGATTTAGGAAAATGATTAGGTTATTTCCCTTGGCTGTTAAAATGAAATATATTAGATATATAAGGACCCCTTCCAGGGGCGCTATTATCTATTTTTTCAACAATCTGAGTATGCCATGAGGTTTCTAAATATATATATATATATATATATATATATATATATATATATATATATCAAAATATACCAGAAACCGTACTATGAAGCAGTACCTTAGTAGTGTAAGTTGACTTTATATCGATACACATATGATTTGTAAATGTGCGGTGTTTTTCCTAAAAGTAATAAAATACAACAGAACAAATAGTAATATATGCATACTTCCATAACTGCAGTATAAATCATTCATTAATATTAAAAGCGCATTACTTGATTAAGTTGGGGCTTAGTATTAACTTATAACTTTCTAGCATGCTAAATTTTAAAGTTAGTTTAAATTGAAGATATATTACAACTACGATAAATTGCTGAAAGAAATATTTACTAAGTAATCGAGATTTTTTTCTAAATTGAAGTTTTCAGGAAAATTTACTTTCTAAACTTACTTTTATTATTGAATATTCCAAGTTCGCAAATTTAGATATTCGGTACAAGCTTTTATTTATACGATTTTTCATTTCATATTTATTTCATTCATTGCTTGCAATATTCTGTCCTCTCTCTCTCTCACTCACTCACTCACTCACTCACTCACTGTCTCTATTGGTTTCCTTTTGTTAAACTTGCGTTGACGTAATAAAAACAAACGCATCAAGCAGTGAAAAACAATAAATACAAAAACTTTTACACACATGCACAGTCTCACTGTGTCTCTTCTATAATATAAACACATACACACTCCAGGTTTGACTAGCAGAAAGACCGTCCTCCGGGCGGACTTTCTGCTAGTAAATTTTCTATTTTGATCTTCTATACATAGTTAGATCGTCTGTGGTAATATTTTCATTAATTGTATTTCAATATATCGAACATCAAATTGATTTTAACATTAGTATATCAAAAAGATATATTATTGTATGTTTGAGGTTTATTTTTGATAAAATGAAAATCTTTTAATATACCGGTATATTTTTTATAAAATTAAGAAGTGATCTTGTTGGTATGACTGTTTGGAACGCTATAAACCTTGCAATAATAACTATATGATCGCTGCTTTTTTAGCACGCTAAACTTTGAAGTTTGTTTAAATTACATTTGAATTAATATTTTACCAATTATGTACAATGTGAAGCTCTTTTGGCGTTGATTGATTTACATTTATTCTCCGAGAAAGTATTCCAGTATGCACATATTACTTACTCTTACTTTTTGTTTTATTTATTTATTCTTTCCTACAAATGTTTAGTCCTTTGTAGTTTACAGAGGTGGAAACACTGATTCTTGTATATTGATTTTGATCCTCACTTGCATTGCTTTTTGCTTCAATCAGGTGGTCCTCAAAAACAGTTCTTGTAGACCTGTCGTGATATATGCTGTTATACATTTTGTCGGGTGTAAGGCTGAGAGTATACTTTGCATGTACCTGTGTGTTTTGTTGTCTGTTTCTATGTTCTCTAATTTTTGTGTTGTTTCTCGCTTTGTTCCTCTGTGTTTCTGCTTTCCTACAATGTATCATTCACGTCTTGTAAGAACAGCTCTGTTGCTAGTTAACTTTCGTTCGGCTTCTCATTTATTGCATGTGTGCTTGTCTCTGTTATATTCTTTTATTTCTCTTCACGGGGTTTTATGTGTATGGGGGAAGGAAAAGGTAGGTTCTGTGCAATTTTCGCTTATTTGTAGCTCATTGCTTTATGTTCGGTTTTAGTTTCAGTAAGTATCCTCTCTATAAGTTTGTCTATTTTGATTTGGGGTACTTTAGTCTCACTTAAAATTAACCTTCCCATATTTTCAAGTTTGAAATCTATGTTTTTTCCCTCCTTAGTTCATATCTCTCTTTTATGATACTTCTACGTTTGGGGCAGAGTGTTGCTGTGTAGAATCACTCAATCACTTCAATATAGTCGTCATATGTCTAGCATTGTCTTACGTTTCGTTTGATCATTCACATTAGCAGGGAGTTCTGTCAGTTTAGTCTATCTCATATGAAGACGATTTTCGTAATGTGATTGCATGAGGTTTACAGTTCGAATATCGCCACATTTTTTTTTCTTTCTTTTATATATGTATTATTAGCTTTCTCTCCGGGAGTAATTCTTTAGTGGTGTTGCTTTTGAAGACTGATGTGTAAATTATTAACACCTTTTGTGTTTGTTCTAAGAAGACTTTTTTTTTTACCTCGCTTGCGTCATATGTTTCCGTATGTGCGCGCCTGTGTGTGTGTGTTGTGTAGGCATTATTTCTGTAGTTGTATACCCATTAGATTGCATACGTAATCGTATAAATACTTAAAATATGTACGTAATTAATTTACATACTTATTCTCGTCGTTCCCTCAGTGTTTACTGATCTCGTCATAGTTTCTGGCGTTAGTCTCGTTATTCGCACATGCCTCGTTGAGACGAGACATCATGAGTAGAAAAGATTATACTTCATGTGACATTAATAACTCGTTTGTGTGTGTGTGTGTGGTGTGTGTGCGTGTGTGTGTGTGTTCATATACATATTTCTTTTTTGGTATTCGTTAAAAAATCCTTCTCATCAAATTTGTTACGAAGATGTTTTTACATTTTGTCTCTATGTTTTTGGAGTGAATTTATTCTTTCCAGATAGTTTGTTTG
This sequence comes from Octopus sinensis, assembly GCF_006345805.1. Taxonomy (NCBI): domain Eukaryota; kingdom Metazoa; phylum Mollusca; class Cephalopoda; order Octopoda; family Octopodidae; genus Octopus; species Octopus sinensis. Next base: position 79,406,806 of record NC_042999.1, on the reverse strand, counting down.
GTGCTGGTCTACATGATTATTTAGGCCAGGTCTGTCTTTCTTCTTCTTCTTCTTCTTCTTCTTCTTCTCCTCCTCCTCCTCCTCCTTCTTCTTCATCTTCTTCTTCTTGTTATTATTATTATTATTATTATTATTAGTAGTAGTAGTAGTAGTAGTAGTAGTAGTAGTAGTAGTAGTAGTAGCATTAGTATAAGTAGTAGTAGAAGTAGCAGCAGCAGCACTATCATCATCCTCGCCATCATCATAATCATCATAATCATCATAATCATCACCATTATATCATCATCATCACCATCAGCATCACCTTCATTTCGTGGTGTACTAATTGCTGTTGTTGTTACAGTAATTGTTATTTTGGTATCGTGTCCTGTTAAGTGCTTCTTTGAGCAGGGTGCTCCATTTACGGTAACAAACTGTTTTAGCAACACCGTGTGGATTTGTCTAAATAAATACAACCATAAGGGATAAAAACAAAAAAGAGCTACTTCCATCTAAAGTATTATGTAGTTGTGAGCGTAAGGTGAGGGAGAAAGAAATACGATTGTACATATTGACATGAATACGCAAAGACCTGCACACTTATCTATATAAATATATATACATAAATTTGATCATACACATCTATCTACCTATCTATATATATTTATCTCTATGTATCTATTTATCTATCTATTTACATATCTATATCTATCTACTTATTTAATCTATCTATCTTTCTATACATTTATCTATATCTATCTACCTATCTATCTATTTATCCATCTATGTCTATATATATATATATACAACTTAAATAATGAATTTGATATGTTTCGACCAAAGATTGGTCCAGGCTATGTCTAACTTAATAGCACCACCTGATAGGATTATCTAAATTCTTTTAATGTCAAGTTTCGTGGTATCATGGTCCACCCGAGTATGGAGTTCTTGTTGAGTGAGTTGTATCTAGGTTTAGGTGGCTTATCGGGTATTCCTTGAAGAAATTTGTCCAGATTCCGTTTAAAGGTGATGGGATCCTTTTCCTCTTTGATCTGTTTTGGGCCAATGTTAAATAGGGCAGGGTCTGTTGAGGAAAAGAAGTTGTGTTGCAGTGTATTTATGCGTTGGGATCCTATATATATATATATATATATATATATATATATATATATATAATATATATATATATATATATATATATATATATATAATATATATATAAATGAAAAATACACATTAAGTCAGGACGACACCAACGAGTGAAAAATACGTAAGCACACAACGCGGGATAAGTACGGGCAAAATACCAAAAGATTTTAACCCCTCGTCAGTTGTCGACTGTGATATTACTCCCTGTTTCGTTCTTTTAATGACAACATAAGACTTTATTATTACATGCTGGCTACTTGATAAAATCTTATAAAGATTTTATCCTTGATTATATATAAATATATACTACTTCGACCAATATATTCATTCCGGTACTAATTTTTGTTCGTATACGCACGTGGTGGATGAATTAGATTTAGCTTATATAAAAATGTGAACATTTGTATGTGCGCTTGTGGATAAGTAATATTCGTATGGATATGTATAAATGTTTATAATTATGTACTTTGAGTTTTACCATACTCATGACGGTAAAGAGAGTTACACCCCTAAACTAGAAATTGGTCTATGGTTAAATCCTTTTAAAAATAGATCTTGTTCATTTCCCTCGCTCTCAGCCCGTACCAATGTGGTAAATAACTTTAGTCCTTAGAACCATTTGGCGTCTATTTCTTGCATGTGGCGCTACTCATTAGCGCCCTTATTATAATTGTATTTATATAATTAGATATTTTGTATTAATTGTTACCCATATGGTTTCATTACATGCTGGCTATTGATAAAATCTTATAAGGATTTTATCATTAACTATATATACATGTGTGTGTATGGAGAGAGGTTGAATTATACTTCATCCTTTATTTTGGAGGATTCCAAAGGGCGATTTCTAACAAAGATTCTTCTGCTTACTTGCGTAAGATTTTTGCAAATATGAAATTATTACATGTATATTGTGTGTTATGAGAATTTATGAAAATGTATCCCATAGAGACTCAACAAGTATGTTAAAAAATGGAGATGTTAAAATTTTAAAACTTATATATATATAGATATATATATATATATATATATATATATATATATATATATATATATATATGTACATATCGACTTATATAGTCGGATACATAACGTACAGTGATATATATATATATATATATATATATTATATATATACATCCGTACATACATACATGGATGTACACACATACACACACACACACAAACACAGAGTGAAAATACCGTTCAGTTGACGAAAAACCAGCGACATGTAAATCCCGTCTGAACAAAATCCATTTTAAGTCGCACACGATCTCTTTGTCGCAAAAGTAATCCTTGTGTACACAAACATTCATGCAAAGCCGACAAAGCTACATGAAACACAAACAAATATAGGTGGTTGGGTGTAGGCAGAGGAGAAGACCGAAACATTGGGTAAAGAGAAAACGAATCTCTTTGGTTTATTGTTCGCTCTTAGAAATGGTACTTACAGAATATGTAACCTTGAATAAACGCTGGTTGGTAGTTAGTATTTTTGCATTTATTTGCTCTGTATTTTTCTTCTCATGTTTGCTCTCATTTGCTTTTTTTCGTAAGTAATATGTTATGTGTAAGAGTTCTAAAGCCATTTAATCTTTCCTCGCCGTCCCTCTCCCTGTTCCATTCTCTCCATCTCTCTCTTTATCCCTTTCACTCTTTGTATTATTTTATATATGTGTATGCATGTGCATAGGTTATAGATATACGTATAAACATGTATATATATATATATATATATATATATATATATATATATATATATATATAATACAGGTAGATAGTTAGTTGTATATGCATATATATGTATATATATACAGGTAGCTAGTTAGATGTACATGCATATTATATATATGTCTATATCTATATATATATATATATATACATGTGCGTATATATATATATATACATACACACAGACATACATGTAAACATATTTGTATGATGTATATATATGTGTGTGTGTCTGTGTGTGTGTGTGTGTCTGTGTGTGTGTGTATATGTGCATGAATGTGTGTGTTGGACAGGCCCACGCGTATTGTATAGGTTCAAAAGGGAAACTAATCAATTTGATATGCATCAAAAGGAAATTGCTAACAAACACAACGGCCCCTCCCCCTTTTCATACAAACACACACTAAAAGCAATGAGTAAGTGCGTTTTAAAACTCCGCTACCATTTATTTGATGTTTGTAAACAATATCGTAGAGCCGTCAATTGTTCTGACCTGGATATGAACTTTTCTACCTCGCTATTTAGCCTTATTGGTCTCATCTTAAAAGAACACAACTAATCGATTGTTTATTTGGTATGAATGGCACTAATTAGATCGCTTGTTCATTGATTTATTCAATGACTAATTAATTAACGATTTCTGTTTATGAATGATATTTATGATATGGCAATTGGTGTGGGCAGTTTGAAATATATGGTTAAAATTCATACTTGCAGTAATGTCAATAGTAAATATCGAAGATTGTTAAATGCAGGCTGTATTATGCCCTCTGACAAATGATATGTATGCACTCTATATATGCACGTATGCGTTTGTGTTTCAATTTACACATACATACAATACTTACAAATATAATCATATACGTATATGTGTACATACATACACATATGAAAATATATATATATATATATTCATATATATACATTCATATATCTATATTCACATATATATATATATATACATATATATGTATATATATATATATATATATTTATATATGTTTATCTACTACCACCCCACATACACACACATATATATATATTACATGTATGTATATACATATACATGCGTGCGTATGTGTGTATGTATACTCACACATACATAAATACACATGCTCACCTATCTATCAATCTATCTATCTATATATATATATATATGTGTGTGTGTGTGTTGTGTGTGTGTGTGTGTGTGTGTGTCTATATATGCATGTATATACTTGTAATTATATAAGATACCGGTAGTATCCGTTGCTTCGGACGTGCTGAGCAAGCAGCGTCTGCTCCGACTACAAATGTCTTATTTCCCTCTGTTGATTTCTACATTATATTCTCATGTAAGCGACATACAAGATCAACAGCCATTAACGAATGATTAATGTTTTTACTCTACTTTATGTATTGAGCACTCTATGTTCGTTTCATCGTAATACTTTCAACGTGTGTGTGAGAGAGCAAGTCTGCGTTTCTTTATATTTGTCAGTTGTTATTTGAGTACATGTGTATGTACGTACGTAGTCAGCCGGTTTCTTGGTGCATAGGTTTACTTATTTGTGTGTATGTCTATGTATAAATACATAGGGTAGTGTGTGTTTACACGGTGTGAGCGAGTAACACTTGTTATACAAATGCATAAAGACTGGATCCATTCACATATTATTTACATAGCTCTATTCATCTTCATCTCTAGCAACTTTCCACTACTACTACTACTACTACTACTACTACTACTAATGTTACTGCTGCTGCCGCTACAACAACAACTACAACGGCATTAGCAGCAGAAGCAATATTCCAGTGGGTTTCTTTTTTCTATTTGGTAGCGGCCTTTGTTCGTGTTGCTATATATATATATATATATATATATATATATATATATATATATAATATATAATATATATATATAATATATATATATATATATATATATATATATATATATATATATACATGTATATATATATATATATATATATATATATATTATATATATATATATATATGAAATTGTTACTAATGTAGTAGAACCAGAAAATTGAGGTCGATGATGATGATGATCATCATCATCATGCTTATAATGAGGAGGAGGAGGAGGAGAGGACGACGACGACGAAGATGATGATAACGATGACGATGACGATGATGACGATGACGATGATGATAATGATGAGGATATAATAATAATAATAATAATAATAATGATTTCTCTTTTATTGTTGCGACTGTACTATCAAAATAATGATGGAAAATAATTAAGAAGTTAAAGACCATATGGATGCCCGTTTGTGCGTTTATTGAAATTGGTGTAACAAAATTGTATGCCATATTAAACCAATAGCGACTGATCGAGAAACACCTAAAGTGTCAAAGAATAAGAAGAAAAGAGTGTAAAATGGGTACGAAAATACAAAAACTAAAATAACGTTTCAATGGGCGCTAGGTCATATGAAATTACAAGTGAAAACTTTGAATAGAATTCTTCATAAAACCTATCATTATATGTTCATTATACGTTATTTTGAATGAAAACAAGTTCTTTAATATCAACTATTTGAATGATAAAAGGTTGGAAATGTCACCCGTTCTTTATATTTTGCTTTGTAAGCATTCATATCCATACTTATTATCTGTGTTTGTGTATTCGTGTGGGTATTTGTGGGCAGCGTGTTGTGATTACAGATGTTTTTCGTGGGTGTATTCATACACAGCTCTGGTGAAAAGTATCATCTGAGATATGTAACTTAGTACATTTTAGATGAAAATAAGCTTTGATATAAAGGTAAAATTTAACGTCTTTATAAATATTTTCAAGTCAGATTATACTGCTTGCTATGATGTATAATTGATAGAAAAATTATTCCATAATTGCGTTTTGTGTTTAACATTTCTGATACTTGCTAGATACATTAATATTTAATGAATTCATGAAATAAATATCGGGAAAAGGGCTCAGATTGATGATACATTTACTTGTGCTGTCCAGAAAGCTTTGTATCAATTTTCTGAGATAAATGGACATGAATCACTTGACATAACAAGCAAATCTGCTAAGTGCCACAACTCTTCGACTGGTCATCAAATAGTTTCATTCCCATTTACTTCAAATATTTTACAGTTGTCAACCGCAGAAAAAGTGCAGCAACACGTCATATAAAACGTGATTGCAGTATGTCTTCAGTGCAGATGGAACACGCCGAGTGAAAAAACATAGTTTCTCTCGGTCAAAATATAAAAGAAAAAAGAAACCAAGAATGGGCAGCAATGGTGCAGGAATCATAAAATTAGACTAAGAAAGACTGCAGGACAGACTTAAAGTTATACTTAATGACAAAACGTCCATTAAGATGCGTTTTACATTTGTCATGTATATATGTTGGTATGCATATAAATAAGTAGACGAGCACAGCCAGCTCTGACAAATGAAGGCCTATTCAAACTTTTTGGGGGCCAATAAGGGCTGCACAACACCTTATACACCCTCCCGACTTTATTGATATGATCCAAAGACAAGTCAAGGAAAAATATCTGCTGCCAATATGGGTTGCAGTCTCTGTAAAGTGAGAGCGCCATGATCTCAAGCGCAAGCAAAAGATTCCTAAAATGTCCAATACACTTCATTACGTATCCGGTTTTATCTGGATTCATCCGAACTTTTGAGAGGTTTTGCCATTAGTCGTGCTGGATAGCCTGGTGAGAAGCCTGTTTAGTCGCCGACGACCCGATTGCGTGTAACATACATGCATACATGTATATCAATATATCTGTCACATGTATCAGGGTGCTCACATATATGTACAGATGTAAATCCTATATGTGTGTGTGTATGTAGAGCTTATATGTATGTATGTATATATATATATATAATATATATATATATATATATAATATATATATATATATATATGTGTGTGTGTGTGTGTGTCTATAGATATATATACACATACACATTTGTGTGTGTGCGTATGTGTGAGTGCGTAAGTGTATGCGTGAGTGTGTGTGTATGTATTCAATGTGTAATCAGATTCTAAGATTCAGCTTGGTAACTCTTTCTAGAAATCAGTTCCTTCCTTATAAAAGGGTTTCCAAGAATTAATAGAGAAAGTTAGAGGGGTAGTCAGGTAGAGAGCGAGAGAGACAGACACACAGAAAGAGAGAGAGGCGAGAGAGAGAGAGAGAGAGAGAGAGAGAGAGAAATTCTACCAAAAATTGCCACATTGGATTACATGTTAGTCAGAGATTACGTTATTTTCTCGAATATATGTAACATTTTGTTTCCTGATTACGTTAAAAAACAAAATTTACTTTAAATTTTTATCTCTAAGGTAAGAATCCATATCAAAATATTGAATTATCAGCAAATTATATTGGAATCCTTATGTTTGCCTGCAGTTATATATATATATATGCCAGTATGTATGCATTACAGGGTTGCATGTTTGGTCTAAAGGTCTCTAGGAAAATTTTCATTTTGTCTTACTTTCTGTCACAATCCACTAATTTTTGAATATTTTGCACTGCTTTTCAAGAAATTAATTTGGTAATCTTGACTTAGTAAGCTTTTGAAGGGAAGAGGATTGGTTTTAGCGAGACAGATAGTGAAAGACAAGACATACAAACAATCAAACAGACAGGCAACATTTGAGAACTGATAGGCGAGAGGTGAGAGACAAAAGACAAGAGGTGAAAGGTGAGATGGATGCTGTAAGCAGCAGCAGCAGCCGCTGCAAGAACGGCAGGAACAAAAGAGGCAATGATAGAATAAGACGAAACAGTGGAAGAGGAAGAAGGCATGACATCTGGGAAGCAGTGTACGACGAGAAGTATTAAAGATGAGGCAACAGTAATTTGGAGAATCAAAGACAAGACTACTGGAGGTTCAGAGGATGGCTAAGAATAGCTATTTGTATGGTGGTGGTGGTGATGATGATGGTAATGCGGAAGTATAAGGCAGGGGAACTATTAAGTATGAGTGATTGGGCAAGTCTGATTTTTTTTTTCATTATCTTTTTTCCCTACTTGCCTTGGAAATGTGACAAAGTTACCTAAAATGGAAGCTGCATTGTTCCCGCCTTCATTAATGTTCTCTTTTTTTTTTCTTTAATTATATTTTTGATATGTGACATCACACTTGACGGCGTGACACCTTTTCTTGTATCCCATCACCACCACCACCACCACTGGCAGCAGCACCAACACCACCACCGCTACCTCACCACTGTGCTGCCATTTCTTTCACCACTACCACCACCACCCCTGTCAATTCATCACCACTAACAACAAAAACTAGTACTACCTACCCTAACTACCTCCAGAGGAGTCAATGACGGAGCCTGTCGTTTCACGACCGGCTAGAATTAGCACCCGGGTTTTCCTCAAATCACACTTCCACTTTTGTTGAGAGGAATGTACATGTTGGATATTGTGACTCCGAGATTCCCTACACACAGAATAAAGCGGAGGTGGTCATGGCTAGAATGCTTTATCAGGTCTGCTTCATCAATCCTGACCCTGGCTAAAGTATCATCACTGAGTCTACGACCACTATACTACTACTACTACTACTACTACTACTACTACTACTACTACTACTACTACGGCTCCTACTACTTCTACTACTACTAATAATAATAATAATAGTAGTAGTAGTAGTAGTAGTAGTAGTAGTAGTAGTAGAAGTAGCAGCAGCAGCAGCAGTAGTAGTAGTAGTAGTAGTAGTAGTTGTAGTAGTAGTAGTAGTAGTAGTAGTAGTAGTAGTAGTAGTAGTAGTAGTAGGAAGGCCCCAGGTATCAGATAGAGTTCAAGGCTACTGGATCAAAAGATTTGGTAAATGTCATGCACGAATAGCTGCACAACTCAACACCTTGTTAAATGCTGGCGAAGTAACACCAGAGTCGTTAACAATGAGTTGGACATTGCAGTGCTTGAAGAACATCGAAAAAGACAATACGGTAGACAATTACAAGCCGATATCCTGCTAGCTACTTATGTGGAAATTATTGACTGGAATAGTCGCAGAGTCAATGTACGGACATCTAGAAAAAAATAAAGTCATGTCAAATGTGCAGGGGGGGGGTGCAAGCGTAAGTGCAGAGGTACCAAAGATCAACCCCTGGTAGACAAAACTGCACTTAGAGGCTGCAAGAGGAGAAAAATTAACTTAGCCATGTCATGGATCGATTACCGTAAGGCGTACGATATGATCGCACATTCTTGGATTATGGAATGTATGAACATATTTGGTATTGCATCGAATGTTGAGCGATGGCTTGGAAAAATTATGGTGAAGTAGAGGACGGAACTGATAGTGTATGGAAGACGTTTATGGACAATAGAAATCAGGAGAGGCACCAACCAAGGAAAAATATCTGGTGCCTATATGGGTTGCAGTCTCAGTAAAGTGAGAGCGCCATGATCTCAAGCGCAAGCAAAAGATTCCTAAAATGTCCAATACACTTCATTACGTATCCGGTTTTATCTGTGACATCACACTTGACGGCGTGACACCTTTTCTTGTATCCACTGATCTTTGTACTGTGCATGATACCATTAACATTGATTCTGAGGAAAGCAAAAGCTGGGTAAGTATTCAAAAGCCGTCAACAAAATGACCTCAAACTTTTTGGTAAAAATTAATCCCACATCAGTTCTTTCGTTGATACGGTGAATGCTCTCAGTGCTGATATCAGAATGAAGTTCGGACTGAGAAAGTGTGGTGCGTTAGTGTTGAAGAGAGGCAAAATCAAATGTATGGACGGGCTAACGATACCGTCGGGAGATGTTTATGAAGCAGATAGAAGAGACGGGCTATAAGTACTTGGAGATTTTGGAAATGGATAAATTCATGGAGAAAGAAATGAGAGAAAAATTTAAGGTGGAATACTTGCGCAGACTGTGACTGATCCTTAATTCGAAATTAAACGAACGGAATAAGATTGAAGTTATCAACACTTGAGCAATTTCACTTCTTAGATATGGAGCAGGAGTAATCGCATGGACAGTAGATGAACTAAACAGCTTAGACAGAAAGACAAGGAAGTTGCTGACTAGATATGAGATACTCCACCCAAAAAGTGACACAGACAGACTGTAGGCACCAAAAAAAAAGAGGGGGAAGAGAACTGATTGGATGCAAACACAGCATTAGAATACAAGAAAACAACATAGCACGATATGTAAAAAATACCACAGAACCACTATTATTGGAAGGAGGTCAGGCTTGTGTAGGATGGACGATTGCAAAGATACAGCAAAGTACAAACACTTGAGAATGAATGAAACTGAAAATAGGTGGATAAAGAAAAGAATGCATGAACAATTTCATAGGGATGTTGAAGATAAGACATACAGAGAAAAATGATGGCTATGGATGGCTAAAAGTGATTTAAAACCGGAAACGGAGGCTCTAATCTGTGCTGCCCAAGAGCAAGCATTAAGAACCAATTACATCAAATATGGAATAGACAATACATCAGAAAGTGGTAAGTGCAAAATTTGTGGTCGCTGAAAAGTATGGACTTCACACAGAGCAAAAAAGTGGTACGAACGGAAACCCGAAGGCATCATCGAAAATGATAATATAAAGATCCTATGGGATTTTATGATTCAGTGCAATCGTGAGACAGAGAATAGGAAACCAGACATAGTGTTAATTGAGAAAGAAAGAAATGATGCTGGATCATAGATATAGCATGCCCAGCTGACAACAAAGTATGCGATAAGGAAGAAAGAAAAGTCGATTGATATGACAGGTTAGCTTGGGAGGTTAAGCTGTTGTGGTCGATGAAAAAGGTGGTAGTATTACCAATAATTGTCGGAGCCCTGGGAATAGTGAGCACTTGCAGAAAACAGCACTGTTTGGAACCATTCGAATACTCCGGATGGTGCTCCAAAAATAAGGGGTGTTACTTTAGTTCACTGGTAGAGAACAGCTGGCACCGTAGTATATTTCTAGCGTTAGAAGTTGTACAAAGACAATAAATAATAATGATGATGATGATGATGACGACCACGATGATGATGATGATAATAAATCATCATCATCATCATAATCATCATCATCATCATCATATAATAATAATAATAATAATAATAATAATAATAATAATTATAATAATAATATTGCTGTTATTGTTATGGTTGCTGCTGCTGCTAATTTAATCACCATTATTATCACCAACAATGATGACAACGAAGGATGTGCAATAAAAAAAAATAAAAAACCCCTAGCCAATTCCGTCATCATCATCACCATCATCATCGTCGTCATTATCATCATCATCATCATCATCATCATCTATACCACAATAACTACACTAACTACTATAATTAATATTACTTGACAACCTCCACATTATCAAAAGTTCACCGTCTACTATTACTACTACAACTATTACTACTACTGCTACTACTGTTGTCGCTGTCGTTGCTGCTGGTACCACTGCTACTATAATCAGCAACATTATCGTCAAGTCCACTGACGCCATCAGCATCACTGCTATAGCCAACACCATTATCTTCACCAAACATCATTCACATTACAACCTTCCATACAGCACTACCAACAACTGTTATCTCAACACTCCACCCTTTGACTCCAACCACCACCACAAGCATCAAACAGAACATTAATTTCATAACAATATAGGCTGTGTTGTAGGTAGCTTGCTTACCAGCCACATGGTTCCGGGTTCTGTCCCACTGCGTGGCACCTTGGGCAAGTGTCTTCTACTATAGCCTCGGGCCGACCAAAGCCTTGTGAGTGGATTTGGCAGACGGAAACTGAAAGAAACCCGTCGTATATATGTATATGTATAATATATATGTGTGTGTGTGTGTTTGTATGACTTTGTCCCCCCAACATTGCTTGACAACCGATGCTGGTGTGTTTACGTCCCCGTAACCTAGCTGTTCGGCAAAAGAGACCGATAGAATAAGTACTAGGTTTACAAAGAATAAGTCCTGGCGTCGATTTGCTCGGCTAAAGGCGGTGCTCCAGCATGGCCGCAGTCAAATGACTGAAACAAGTAAACGAGTAAAAGAGTAAAAGAGAATAATTAGAATCTGAAAGACGAATTTAACGAGGATGATGTTGCTGATAATAGTAGCTATGGTGACAACGACGATGACGATGATCCAGTCATAGGATTCTTCTGGTGTCATGCTGCTCCTTCCATTGGAAATTGGTACCGTAAGTCATCCACATCATCTCTTTTGATGGATGGTCACAAACCTTGTCATCACACCATCAGTCATCGACACCTCCAGCAGCGATTTCCACACAAAGATCATCAACATCAACACCGCCAGAACTGTCATCACCGCCACCAACATCACCACTACCATCATGGACAACACCAGTATCACCACCTCCTGCGCCACCGCTGCAACTATCATCACCACTGACACCCCAACAACAAGAGCATCATCATCATCTTTCCCGCCATTTCCATCACCATCTTAATCATGACCATCATCATCATCGTCCCCGTTATCTTGACCACCAATACTAGCGATATGATGAAAGCCAGCATCGCCATCTTTATCAGCAAGTCCATCACTAACGCCAACATTGCAATTATTTTATTCATCCAGAGAAAAAATAATATAAAAATGGTTTCTTCCATGACACAAGAAAATAACAGTCTATTTATTCGACCTCAGTATATGACTGGTAACACACACACACACACACACACACACACACACACACACACACACATACACACACACATATATATATTTATTTATATATATATATATATATATATATTATACTGATAATGGAAATAGTGCCTGAATGGGATTTGAACTCAAAACCTAGATAATCGTAACTAAATGCGGAAAACAATTGCGTCCCAAGTTACGTATGATTAATATGTATGTGTGTGTGTGTCTATTATTCCTAATTTGACATTCCTTCCTGTCTTTTATTTATTTATTTATTATTATTTTTTTTTTTTAGAAAAATTAGCGTATACTGTTAATGACTCCCAAAGTAAATGGGAAATTAATTTTTGGAGCAGGGAAAAGTGCACACACACACACTTTTTTTTTTCAGACAAAAATCAAAAATAGAAATACGCTTTGGTCTATTTGACCTCGTCAGTGTAGTACAATCTGCACAGGCCTGCTGCTCGGTACATACAGAAAAAGTTTTGAGTATATATTTGGCCAAAAATGATTCAGAAAACTCAAAGTACAATTAACCCAGGGAAATAATTGAAAGTAGCCAATGGTATGGATTTAACATATTTATTTAAAGGGTGGTGTACTGAATATCACCAAAACAAAAACTTGTTTTATATTGAGATTTCTTTCCAAGTTTTAAGGAATATCACACAGCCTCCCGGTAATGGTTAGCAAGTGCCAAAGGAAAGTGGAACGGGAAAGATATAGGTGTCTATATGCAAATATTATTCGTACTTGTGAATTAAATTCGTATATGAGAGTGTGTACCTGAGTATAGTGCTTTGTACTTATGTATACTTATGTATAAACACACACACACACACATTTGCAGATATATTATGTAAAATTTCACTCCCAGCTATCAACTGGACCACGGTATATATATGTGTGTGTGTGTTTGTATGACTGTGTTTGTCCCCCAACATCGCTTGACAACCGATGCTGGTGTGTTTGCGTCTCCGTGTGTGTGTGTGTGTGTGTGTGTGTGTGTGTGTGTAGTATAGAAGATGGCACATAGGGACGATAAATAAATGTTGAAAATCGGGAAAAAATTCACTCAGACGAAAGTAAACGCGTTGTTCCTCGTCAGCTGTCGACCAAACAGTCTCATACTATAAAAAGAGAGAGAGAGGAGACTGACAGACAGAAACAGATAGATAACAGGCAAGCGAATCTCTCTCTATTTCACTCTCACTCTCTCTTTTTCTCTCTCTCTCTCTCACTCTTTCTCTCTCTCTCTCTTTCTAAATATATATATATATATATATTATATATATATATATATATACATATATATAATATATATATATATACATATATATATATATATATATATATATATATATATATACATACACACATATATATATATATATATATATATATATATATATATATGTATGTATGTATGTATGTATGTATGTATGTATGTATAATACATTCATATAAGAGAGAAATAACGCTATATGGGAAGAGAGGGGTTAGAGAACGAATGAGAGGATAACAAAAGACTGAACATATGGATGAACCGAAATATAATTGGAAATAAAAGCGGGATTTTTTTCTGTTCTTTTTCTCCCTTTTTTTTTATCTGTAGCTCTTATTGTATTTCGTTTCTTCGTCTTGGTTGGCCAGTGGTGTTGATAGTAGTGGTGGTGGTGGTGGTTGTGTGAGGTGCAGCAGAAGACAGGCAAAGAAATCGAGCGATAAAGGTGTGAAATACTGTTAGTGTTCGGTGTGGAGCGGACGTAGGATAAGGCATGCGTAGTTTAAGACAATGAACTTACACACATAGAGATAAGATGCGAGTGGGGAAGAAGGCAGATGTGAGTTCTGTCCAGTCCTTTAGCTTCTTATAACACATTATAATTTCTTTCTGCTTAAAACTTCTTCGTCTTTTCCTTTCCGATCATCGCATCGCTATTATTCTTTCTTATAGAACCGCCTTACTTTCCCTTTGTATAATTTTTTTTTTATTTCACACTTCACCTCTGTCTTACCCATTCCATCCAGTCATTTAATCTTCTAGTCATCAAACTCATCTCATTTTTTTTTTTTATTCATGGATCCCACAAATTTTATGCCTTCTTCCAGACCGCCACCTTTCTTACCCCGTTTTCATTTTTATTTTTATTTTCTATTTATTTCACACGTCTTACGTTTTTTTCCTCATCCATCCACCCATCTATTTCTCCTTCAGCCCGTCCCGCAATCTATCCGATCATCTGGTCATCCGACTATCAACCAAACTCGTTCACTTTCTTTTACTTTTTCTAAATTTTGTTCAATTTTGGGTCACTTTTGCATGCACACGCATATATATGTATGTATGCATGTATGTATGTATATGTGTATGTAGATAGATAGATAGATAGACAGATAGATAGATAGATAGATAGATAGATAGATAGATAGATAGATAGATAGATAGATAGATAGATAGATAGATAGATAGATAGATAGATCAGACACAGAAATTAAATTCAGGTGTATGTGCATTTCTGCTGTATAATGACATCAGCTAGCCAATAACTGTGGACGAGCTTTGTACAGCATTCAACAAGGTTTTTACCCGAGTCTCAATTATGTATCACTTACAGACACACACACACACACAAACATGAACACACACACACACACACACATATATATATGACTGCTATTCGTAAATGAAAGAATATCTGCGTAAATCAAAAAAGCTGAAAGAAAGGTTTAAATATGATAAAAGTCTCGTTCTTTCTTAAATAAGACCGTAAACGCTTTCTCTTCGGATTTCGTACATTCGATGTTGAAATTAACGTGTAACTAGTCTAATATATGACCGATTCTTGTAAGTGATATATTCTAATCAGGATTCGATAGATCAAAGCTACAATGGAAGACATTTGCTCAGAATGCTGCACAATGCGATTGAGCACAAGATATCATGGTTGCAATTCGTACCTCCTAACCACTCATCCGTGCCTTCGTCCACACATGTATATGTGTGTATGTATTTGTACTTACATGTGTCAGTACATGTGTATGCTTGTGAATGTAGCATGGACATGTTCTCTGACTGTGTGCGAAACTGTGCGATACTACCAATATTCTTTTGGTGCATTATTTCTGTGTTCGTTTCTATTCGAATGCCACTTTTCCTCAGGGAGTTAACTGCTCCCTAAACCCTAAATGGCTAGTGTTAACACAACAAGGTGTCATATCTAATATTAAACTGTAGCCGAAAAGATGAACAACAACAACAGCAACAGCAGCTATATTATCATCGTTATCATCATCTTTGCCGCCCCTTCCTTCAACTTCCTCATCGCTGCCGTCATCGTTATCATCATCATCATCATCAACATCATCATCGTCGTCGTCGTCGTCGTCATCATCATTATCATCATCATAATCATCATCATAATAATAATCATCATCATCCTCATCATCATCATTACCATCATCATCATCATCATCATCATCGTCAACAACAACAATAACGTTTTCGGCTGCGATTAACGAAACGATGACAGCAATATTTATAATGGCAACAACGACTGAGTTCCCCCTTCTCTTCCTCCTCCTCGTCCTCATCCTCACTATCATCATCATCATCATCATCATCATCATCATCATCATTACCATTATTATAAATGACAACAACAATGATTACGACAACAAAATGAACAACAGCTGTGACGATAACGTTAACATCAACGAACTCATAGGTGAAACATGATACAGTTGATAGAAGAGAGAAAGGAAGAGACAGAGACCAGAGACAGAGACAGGGAGTGAGTAAGAGGGTGAAAGGGTGTGCGAGTGAGAGGAGAAAGAGAGTTGGAGCTGGATAGTTTTTCATCTTATTTGTCTCATCTCACGTTTCAAATTGACGGACAACTTCACACCTTTGGCACTCCACACTAAACAATTCTCTCTTAGTGTCTCTCTGTCGGGTCTTACTTTCTCCGGCTTGGTCCCATCTTCCTCTTCTAATAATCTTCTTCTCCCTTCTTCTTGCCACATGTCTTTTCCGCCTCTCTTTCATTGCCTTGCCTTCTGTAATCTATTGCACTTGTAATCGCCGTCATCTTTAATACCAATAGCTACAACAACAGCCGAATCGTTTAAGAAAGCGGACACATTACATAATGCAAATATGTTTATATATTAATTTCAATATAGCTTGCACAATGGTGCATTTGCTGGCAATGTAGTTAATTAATCAATAAATAAATAATGCACAGACATTGTTTACTGGATAATTAGAAATGCATTATTATGCAAATTATACTCACCAGTTTAGCTATATCTTGGTTTGTCTTTATATAAATTGGTATGTGGAGAAAGGAAGTCTTTTGTACTTTTTCCGGGGAAATTCCAAGCAGAACTGAAATCGTTTAGAACGACCCCGGAGTTTCTGTCCACGGAGACATTTCAGAGAAAGTCTCGAACTGTGGAGGGTTATCAAAAGAAGTATTTTAGGGTAACGGGATTGGCAGAATCGATCAAGCGTCGTCAAGAATCGATCAAGTCATGCGATATTTTTTGCGGTTGGTCACATGCTAGGGTCAAGTATACTTTTATTCCGCAGGGGTCGATAACATACAGTCCCCGAAATCAAGTAAGTCGATGTAATCAACTGTATTCGTTGCCATATTCTTTAGCCTTGTCGAAGATTTATTAGTGAAAATACATTTTTTTATAACAATAGAACTCTGGGTGTGCATGTTTCTGTGTTTGCACGAGTGTAAAGATAAGAGGTCTGTGTAAGCGTAGAAAAAAAAGTATGTTCTGAAGGCAATGAACAGAAATTCAACACAAAAGGGACCAGTTTTTATAAATTTTGTATTAGTTTTACTCTTTAAAACGAAAGGAAATTTTGTTAACGTTTCGGACGCTAGCCCTTCATCTCATTTTTTTCATTCCATGCTTTAAATTGTCGGACAACTTCATACTTTCGGCCCTCTGCACTAAACATGGCAGAAAAAGTTTTGCAGAAAGGTAAAGGAGACACTCGATCCCATTACCCGTTATTCATCACCCTGCCTCTACTACGCACCATTTACCACCGCTTAAAACATGACTCTGCAAATTCCATTTCTTCTCTCTTCCACCCATTCCTTCATTTAGTCGTGACAGCCACATTCGCTACTGCCTTGCCCGTAGTGCATCATTTTCCACACTTGTGTCCTTAGACAACTGTCGTGCTGATGATGACCATTGTGGCAGAAACGAGTGTTCACAAGTGTTGTCCTCCCATCTCCACACAATAATCTCGTTCTTTTCCATAATATGACAGCTTTGGCGAAATCTTGGTTCTTGAGATTATCTTCCTTTCTCATATGAAGATGATCTTAACTGCTCTTTGGTAACTGACATCGTCTTGACGTGGAAGTAATTTTGATAACAGAAGAATTTATGCTGTCTAGTATTTGATATGTGGGTGTGTGCATGTGCGTGCGTCAGTGTGTGTGTGTGTGTGTGTGTGTGTGTATGTGTGTGTGTTTGTGTGTGTGTGTGTGTGTACATCTTTAAGTTGTATAGGAATACATTCACCCCATCTCACATAAATCCAGATTACACACGCGCGCGCGCACATTCACACACCAAGTACGCATTCCCAATACACATTCATATTTGAGGGAGAGTGGTGAAGAAAAAGGAATTCAATGAATTAAAAGTGACTATTGAGATTGGAGGAGATGAACAACGAGGGAGCTACTGTGTGTGTGTGTGTGTGTGTGTGTGCGTGTGTGTGTGTGTGTGTGTTTCAGTGCAAATTCATAGGTGCGTGCATTTGTGCGTGCTAACAACATCTCTTGTGTAACTCTAGACGAAACATTCAAGGAAATAATACTCTGGAGTTGACTCCTATCATTTTCTTCGTATGATTAGTAGTACTGATCCCTTGTACTGCTACATGATAGCACCACTCCTTTTTTGTTGATGTTGATGTTGGTATTTAGCTCTATAACAATCCAGAACATGATGTTCCTATTGCCACTGGCGTTCCAGCCATGAGCATTCCAAAGCTTTGAGATGCAGTGTATTTGACAATACAGTTCTCCAGCGTTTTCCTTGGTTTCTTTTTTCAAGATAGTAGGGTTGATCTGAGGTAAATCAGGTTATCAATTTTAACAGATTGATCGACCGCCTAAAGGCTTCCTCATTGACCTTGAGGCATTTGTATTTAATAGGCACTGCGATGCATTCAAGTCAATGACAAATTTTAGGCAGGATTCACAGATTTTGAATCTATTTTTGAATCCAAAAATAAGACCTTCCTTGTCTGATTGATAGTATATCTTACAGTAATTGCTAGTCTGTCGCTGACGAATAACAGAAAAGTTGAGCTCAATAATGCAACCGATTGGTGGGCCCTTTTTTTTGACGAAAATACCCATCTGAGGCGCGTGTATATTAATTTTAAGTTTAACATCCGGTAATGTACTGTTTTACGCTATCCATCACGAGAATCTTGTTTATCCAATATAACTGAAAGATAATGAACAATTACGATTAGTGATTTTGTGTTCTGGAAGCTAAATTTTACAGAGTCTGAATTTTTATTCCGTTCCGCAGGCTAATGTAATGACTTAAGTAGGAAATGACTGAAAAACTCATAAATTATGTAGTGCTCCTTCTGCCTACATACATCTGTTTTCATATGCTCCATCGTAGTTATTTACAGCTAGGTGGGACGGAATCATTTTCAAGTAACCAGTCTTAATTTGAGATAGCAAAATGAAAATAGAGACTGTGGGTTTCTGTGTGGGTGAGCGCGAGGCAGAAAGTGAGAAAGAGTGAGAGGTGGCGGCGGGGGTGGGGAGAAAAGATTAGAATAAAAGATGTCTGATTTAATAAATCAATGGGAATTGCTTTCCCGCTTTTCTCTGAATTTTTTCTTACTCTTTTTTGTCTATTTCTCTCTCTCTCTCTCCATTCACTCCTTCTTTCTTCCTATTTTTTTCATATACACACAAATATCAACACACTCCCACACACATACACTCATCTCCTCACACATGCATAAACCAGTGTCTTCACATTCAATAATTCGCAATAATACGACGTAAATTGAACTGTTTAGAGACATGGGTACGTATACATATACACATACAAACACCAATAAATACACACACACACACACATATATTTTCATATATATACACAGACAATATTTTCATATATATATATATACACACGCACACAGAATATGTTCATATATATATATATATATATATATAATATATATATATATATATATATATATATATATATGCACAGACAATATTTTTTGTATCACACTCTTAATTATCTCATATGGTGCTTAGTCTTTATTTTAATGATTAGGTTAATAGCCTATTTCGATATAATAAAAAGACGATAAAGTTTATTTTTTTTCCCTATCTTTTGCTTCCATCCCTCATACAAACATTTTGTTGGCAGACACAGAGACACAAACTGGCAATGCTACCCCTCTAACACTGATCAAATTTCAATAGCTTCCGCTTTATTGTAAATGAGTGAGGTGGAACTGTTGGTGCTGTCCTCGGCAGTGGTGGTGACGATGATGATGATGATGATGATGGAGGTGGTGGTGCTGCTGGTGGTGCTGGTGGTGGCGATGCTGGTGCTGCTGCTGGCAGTACTGGGTCAAGTTGAAAGATCTCAATACCTTACCCCTTAATGTACGACTTACATATCCTTAAAATCATTTTATTCTGTTTATTTATTAACTTCCCTCCTTCACGGTTTACTACGACATATGGAGGAAGAGGCGAATTTATAGTTTCATGCAAATGGTACTATTATACGCTTGATCTACTGGAACAAATATTCAGAAGAGATCCTAAAGGATTTTTTTGAGTTCAGATTAAAAACATTGAGCGAACATCTTATTCTTTGGAATTCAAATTTACAAGCTCGAATTTCTTCGATTAGCCATAGATACCTTTATATTTCAAGCAGGATTTTGATAACAAGGCGTAATTACGGCGAAATGATTAGAAATTTGTTTCGCAGTTACGAAGGTACAAACTTACTGAATAGCACTTTGGACAAGTCTTCCAGCAGGTTTTCGCATTGACTGACGCATTGTGACTAAAATTGTCAAGGAAACCTGCCGAACCGGCAGTCTGTAGTTCACATAGCTTCACAAACACACACACACACACACACACACACACACACACACACACACATATGGCGTAGTGGTTAATAATGATGATGATGATAATAATAATAATAATAATAATAATAATAATAATAATAATAATAATAATAATAATAATAATAATAATAACAGCAGTAAATGTCGCTTCGTCTGTGAATAAAGGAGATATTCTGTTGGATACATGTTTGATGCTCTTAAGCGAATGGTTGCACTTTGTGTGAATATATAAATGGAGTGATGTTTATTTTCCTTTAACGGATCGTGGGACCTCATAGCTAAGTCAACCACAGCGTCGTAAGTGTTTACACTTTTGCTTCAGTTGTCACTCTCAGGCGGGCGTGAAGTATCCAGCAATTGCGAGTATTTTTTTGCGCTCACTAATGGCTACCAGTGACTGCCAAAGCATATATGAAAGGGTAAACTATAAAGAAGTTAGGCCTATTAGATTCAGGGTTACACAAGCTTGATACATATTTAGTTTTATCATTACTAATATTTTGAATAAAATCAAGAATTATTTTGTTTGATTCATGGGATTATTTCTAATGGTAAACTGAAACACATGTTACATACTAGCTATGATATACATTAGTAGAATAGCCTGTCTTGGCAGCACTAATTGGATAACGAATTGTAGATGTAAGATAGTACATGTAGATACAAAATAGTACTTTTAAAATGGTAGACAAAATGATTCACAGTACCACATTTAAGAAGATTTAATGTGTAGGTGTTCTATAGTTTAATCTGTGGCGCGGTATCTCAGCAAGTAATACATAGATTGGCCTCTCAAATTGCTGCAATTAATGCCTCGTATCATTTACATTAAAACTGTAGCTGTTAATTCATATAAACGCATAAATTTGTGTGTATGCGTGCGAGTGTGCGTGTCTATGCCCGCAAGTGTACGTTTGTGCTTGTGTGTTTGTGTGTGTAATAGACACAAGTGTACAATTAATTATTTTGCAAATGAAAGAAATAGCAGGGATGCTGATGTTTGTGTATATATTTTCATATATTTGAACATGCGTGCGCCTGTACAAGATAAAAACCAAAGCTATCAAGTTAGGCTCATGCTTTGAGTGCAGCATGGTGAAAGAATTGGTCTTCTTTGCTCTTCCTATCCTCCCTCTCTCTCTCTCCCTCTTTCTCTCTCTCAACGTACATGTGTGTGTGCGTGTGTTTGTATGTATATATATATATATATATATATATATATATATATATAGGTGTGGTAACTAGCCTGCTTGCGAACCACGTGGTTCCGGGTTCGTGGCACCTTGGGTAAGTTTCTTCTACTATAGCCTCGGGCCGACCAAAGCCAGGTGAGTGGATTTGGTTGACGGAAACTGAAAGAATCCCGTCGTATATATGTATATACATACACATATGTATGTGTATGAGTGCATATGTTTGTGTGTCTGTGTTTGTCTCCCCCCCCCCTCATACAACATCTCTTGACAAACGATGCTGGTGTATTTACGTCCCTGTAACTTAGCGGTTCGGCAAAAGAGACCGATTGAATGAGTACTAGGCTTACAAAGTCCTGGGGTCGATTTGCTCGACTAAAGGCGGTGCTCCAGCATGGCCACAGTCAAATGACTGAAACACGTAAAAGAGTAAAGGAGTAAAAAGAGTATACATATAAATATATATATATATATATGTATGTATGTATGTATGTATGTATGTATGTATGTATCTATCGTTTACTCAAAGCTGATTCTACGACAGTCGCTACTCAGTGTTTTCCTTAGTTTGTCCCCAGGCAAATGAAAAATTACAGCAAAAAATTTTTCGAGTAGACTTAACTTTGAACAAATAATGCTATTCCACCCAATTGAGTTCAGTTTTCAGTGTCTGTCAATTGCAATTTCTCTCTCTCACTCCCTCTTTCTCTCTCTCCCTTTTTGTCTCTCTCTTCCTCTTTCTCTCTCTCCCTCTTTCCCTCGCTTCCTCTTTCTCTCCCTCTTTCTTCCTTTATCTTCCCCTTCTCTCTTTCTTTGTTCCCACCTACGCGCACTCACATACATTCACTCACAATCTATGTCTATTCATATCTCACTTTTCTGTCACTATCACTCTTTTTCTCTCTCTCTCTCTCTCTCTCTCTCTCTCTCTTTCTCTCTCTCTCGCTGTCACTCTCTCTCTCTCTCTCTAAATATGTATCTATCTCTCTTACTCTATCTGAGTGTTACACTTTTGACCTCCATTTCTTGTTTATGCTTCCCTCGCCTTTCTTTTCTGGCTGGTCTTTGCACTGTGATGTAACAATATGTAAAAGAATATTGACCGAACTATCCTTTATACAGAAAAAATGGGTGTGAGCAGAAAACACAATAACCGAACGCGTGCACACCCAAGGGTACGTAAGCGTATGATTGTGACCAATCATGCATGCGCATGCGCGCGTGCGTCATACGTCTGTAAGTGAATAATCGTCCGATCTATTTCTAAAATGTTCGGCGTCTAATATTCGTATATCTGTTAAGCGACAGATTAAGCTCATTTACCCTTAGAGAGTCCATTTCAATATAAACATATTAATAGACATTTAAAATATAAACCTAGGATTTTATATGTTGTTTGGGTGATATGAAGCTTGCTTCCCAACCACACGTTCCGTGTTCAGTCCCACTGCATGGTATCTTGCACATATGTTTTCTGTTATACTTTCAGACTGACCAAAGCCTTGTGAGCGCATTTGGTAAACGGAAATTGAAACATATATACGTGTGTGTGTGTGTGTGTGTGTGTGCGTTTGCGCGTGTCTTTGTGCCTGCGTTTATTCCCCACCACCGCAGATACTGATGTGGTTATGTTGCTGTAACTTAGCGGTTCAGCAAATGAGACTGACAGAATAAGTACAGTACGGGGGAGGGGACGATTCATTCGATCAAAAACTCTTCGAGGTGGTGCACCAGCATGGCCGCTGTCTAATGACTAAAATATGTAAAAGATATTTAAAAAAATCTTAAAGGATTGATCTCTGTTACAGTTATTTAGAAAATTAGTTTGAAGCTGTTGCTGTTTAACTCAAGGTAAACACCTAATTTAGAAGACCTATTATCAAAGGACGCTAATCATAATTAGTTTCTCTCTTTAGTGGTAAGTAGGATTACATTATATAATCTAACACAACCTTCTGCATCTGAGTCTTGTGTGTTTGTGTGTGCGCATATACATGCATATGTGTGTGAATCTGCTTATGTGTGCGTGTGTACGTGCGTGTGTATGTGTATGTGTGTACCGGTATATATGCTCTTGAATGTACTTCGATCTGGACTCATCAGTTAAACAACTATAACAATATCTTAATTGCAATAATCGTCAATACGTTTACTTTTCCCCATATCAATAGTTGTTTTTTTTTTTTTTTCTAAATCAAAAATCTCCTTGTCCATTCTCAGTTTTCCATATTGCTATTCATTTGTCTGTTTTTCCTCTTCTATTTTCGTCTTCTCTAGAAGATGACATTTTCCACAATTATTATTCTTCTTTTACGAGGAGTCTTGCTTTCTGACGTTGCTGTTGTTATTTCGTCCTAAGTTAGCCCTAAAGAACAGAATTGTAATTAAATGCATTCTATCCAGAACAATGTAATTGACTTTTTGGCAAAGAGTATCTTGGACTGTATTCTCTAATAAAAGACAATAGGGTGATATTGGTCGATGGAAAAGTTTATGACATACGTTACTCAAAATCACAACTGAATTCTTTTTTTGTTATATCCAACCTCTCCCCTCAATACCAATACTGACTTATGCCTAAACGAATATTCTGTTTTTACCGTTCGTCCAGTTCATTTTGTTCAATCTGTTTTCTATGCTCACCAGACCAAATGATGGATTACATGTCATCAATCGTTACACAATAAGGAAACCAGACGTAAGCATAGCCGTCTGATTTAAGATTTTTGTTTCAAAGTCACGTGTTTTTTATATCATCCTGCTATATGGCAATATCAGCAAGTTGCTTTACTTGTAATCGATCGGTTGTCAATCCGAACCTTGTTGATCGATATTAGTTCCACGTGATAAACTTAACTCATGGCTCAGATAAGCACGGCAACTTAGCACGTGCTTACTTTTAGAAGACTCTAGTGGTAAGACCAAATAATCTGATCACTTGTCCAATTTCTTCTTTTCTTCTCCCCCAGCTTTCTCGTAAACTATGCGAGAATAACATGGGGCAGTCCTCCACCCTCTGACAACACCACAAATAAATAGATAAATAAAATATAAAAATTCATAAGTATGAATGTAATAGCCTTCAGAAAGACCAGGATCATGGACACACAGACCTTGGCTCCCATTTTCGATGACTTTGAGACTTTCGCATCTCTTAGTCGACCGGGGATGGTGGGGTGGGATGGCAATGTTGTTCAGAAAAGGCTTGGATCTCGAGATACGGTCTGTCTTCCTGGATCCAGAAGTTAAGTCAGTGGTCCACGACGTGAACGATAACGAAGACAGTGCTGTTAGACTGGCCGCCGTGTACGCACCAACTGGAGCTGGGCACCTGGAGTTCTTCAGATGCCTGGAGGCCTTCCTAGGGACGTCTCGCTCATTAGTGTTAGTGGGCGATTGAAACGCCATTTTGGATGCACATTTGGATTGGTTGGGGCTGGCAGATAGGAAAGGGGCGTGTGCAAGCCTTGCAAACCTACTCAGTCGTTTCCAGCTGACGGACAGATTCAGACTGGATTTCTTGAACACTGCAGTGTGGACATGGGCAAATAGATGCCGGGTTGACCAGATCTTATCTAGACAGGGTATTTTGTAGAAGAGAGTAATAACTTAGAATGTCCACAGTTTGGATTCGTCAACTACACAGACCACGAATTTGTGGCCTGTGCGGTTGACTTACATAGGCTCCATAGGTAGGGACCGGGATACTGGAAGGTGAACGCGTCCTTCCCGGTGCGTCAAGCTTTCAGAGACCGGCTTAGCAAGTTAGTCCAGCGAAAGTTGACAGGTGCAGTCGTCAAAAACCGATGGTGGGGGTGGGGGCCTAAAACAGACGATGAGAGTAAAAGTTCTAGAATTTCGCAGAGAGCTAGCGATAGAGAAGACTAGTGTAGGAAATTAGAAGAGGCACTCAGTAGGGGCATAGCGACCGACGTGCTGGTAGCGAGATAGGCTCTGAACCAATTTAGACATGCGCAGAGGCTACGACATCTCCAGCAATACCTCAACGGTGAGCAGGTGTGATACCGTTTATTGAACGCACTTTCCAATAGCTCGTCTCCTTGTATCAGGCGTAGACCGAGTCAGAGCGCTTCGCACCTAGAGTGTCTCCAAGCGCCCACATCCCTCGGCCAGTCGGGCAATGCGGTCCGTGGGAGTTCCAGTTTGGAATTCTATAGAGTATTATTGGGAGGCAAGATCGACCACATACTCGGAGAGTCCTGGGCCTCGAGAGGAACAACTGGTGGTCTCTTCCGGAGGACTTTCTGGTCGGGAACTATCGATAACTTCCAAAAATCCCTGGCCTGCCAGTACTACTGGCGTGGGGGCACTGCCGGTTAGAGATAAGCTCTACAGGCACGGGTTTGCAGTCAGTCGGGCTTGCCTGAGATGCACGCGGAGCCATGAAACCGTTCTGCATCCTCTCGTACAGTGTCCGCACATTGCTGACTTGTGGAGCTTTGTCGAACAGTTATTGTCACATGTAGGACGGATCCGGCTATCATCCGAGTTCATAGTGAAGATCGCCCCGTCTCCTTCCTATGGCCGGGAAGGGAGGGCAATTTTTAAGAGGTCCAAAGTGCATGAGGTCTCTTTCGTCACCTTACCGTGAAACTCCCCCTATTGGGGAAGCATATTGTTGATTTAATCTCTTTGTTAATCGTTGTGTTTTTTTGGTTGTTTACTATTATTATTATTATTATTATTATTATTATTATTATTATTATTATTATTATTATTATTACTATTACTTATTAAGGCGGTGAGCTGGCAGAATCGTTAGGTGAAAGAAATACTTAGCGGTATTTCGCCTGTCTCTACGTTCTCAGTTCAAATTCCGCCGAGGTCGACTTTACCTTTCATCATTTCGTGGTCGATAAAATAAGTACCAGTTGAACACTGGAGACGATGTAATCGACTCATCCCCTCCCCCAAAATTGCTACCCTGCGACAGAATTTGAAACCATTATCATAATTATTATTATTATCATTGTTATTATTATTGTTATTATTATTATTATTATTATTGACAACATCAAGCTCAGTATGTCGTTTGCGCGGGTGTATTTAACAAAAACCTAATCTGTTTTCTTTTTCCCTTTTTTTTTTCTTTTGGTGACGTTTTGGAATATGGCAGGGAGAAGTATTATATTTAAGTATCTGCATCGTAACCAATCCCGCCACAAACGTTGCCCTTATCAATAATGTCACCACTATGTAAATAAGAAATAATCATAATAACGATGATGACGACGATAATGTTTTATACAACTACTGCTACTTATGATAATAATAATAACAATAATAATAATAATGATGATGATGATGATGATGATGATGATAATGATAATGATTTTTTATAACATGGGCGCAGCCTGTTCTGTACATATTAAGTGTTTGTTTATGTAATTCGATGGTGCGGATCAAACTTTTGATATTGCGTCGCAATTGTAGAGGGAAGAAAGGAATCAAGAGAGGGGTGAAGCCGGAGGAGAGAAAGAGAAATTAAAATGGTGGACTGAGGACAAAATAAGGAGCGAAGAGGAGAGAGAGAGAGAGGAAAGGGAGAACGTGAAGACAGAAGCAGCAGATGACGTTGACGATGAAATCAACTTGCAAGGTTCTCTCCGTAGTCATTCGAAATGCTGATTATATATAGTAACTAAACCCCGAGTTAAAGTCACATCTTATCTTTCTAAGAAAAATATTGCACTACTGAACAACGACGACGACGATCACGATGATAGTGATAGTGGTGGTGGTGAACTCGAGTAGCAAGTTCCCTCTTGCACGGTCGTTTGAAATGCTAGTTATAGCAACCTAAGCAGCACCAAATCACACAATTTAATGTTTCTCTGAAAAAAGGAAAAAAAAAAAATACATTGCGCGTCTTATTCGGCGACGACCACGACCACGACGACGACGATGATGATGATGATGATGATGATGATGATGGCGTAGGATTTAGCGATGGCGGTGACGGAAGCTTTCATACGAAGGCAAGAATATAAATAGGAAAATAAAATAGATAATTAAACAAATAAATAAAACAACGACGATTATAAAAGTAATGCGAGTTACAGCAACAATTACAGTAGCAACGGCAACGACAAATTCAACAACAACAACAATAACAATAACAGAATCGGCAAGAAATGGAAACAAAATTGAAAGAAAAACTAATAATAATAATAATAATAATAATAATAACAATAACATTAATAATAATAATAATAATAATAATAATAACATTAATAATAATAATAATAATAATAATAATAATAATAATAATAATAATAATAATAATAATAATGATAATAATAATAATAATGATAATAATAATGATAATATAATAATAATAATGATAATATAATAATGATAATGATAATAATAATAATAATGATAATAATAATAATAATAATAATAATAATAATAATAATAATAATAATAATAATAATAATAATAATGATGATAATAATAATAATAATGATAATAATAATAATGATAATGATAATAATAATAATAATGATAATAATAATAATAATAATAATAATAATATAATAATAATGATGATGATAATAATAATAATAATAATAATAATAATAATAATAATAATAATAATAATAATAATAGCAACAATAACAATAACAACAACAACAACAACAACAACATCAGCAGCAATAATAATGACGACGACATCAACGACAGCAATAATACTAATAATAACAACAGGATTAAGAACAACAACGATATTAATAGGAATAGAAAAGGAAAAGGGGGGAAAGAAACGTGTCAATGCGGTGATGATATCAAATATTTGTTATATATATGTGTTGATAAGTGCCATTTGGGTGCATATTCCAATAAAAAGCTTTTCAACCTTTTTTCTGCGTTACCGCTGACGCCTTTTACATGGCTCCTTATTTTCTTAGTCTCATTGTTCAAAATGATACTGTAAAATGTGATTAAATAGAAATTAAATATATAGTGAAAGCATAAATAAACATACACGCGCGCGCACACATAATCACCAAGGCACACACGTGTAACACAGAGGGATATATATATATATGATTATACGTACACATGGATGTAAGTATACACATACATACACACACACACGTACATACACATTGATATATATATTTATAAACAAATTTGTGCATACTAAAAAATGACGGCTATGTAAATCTAAAGATAGATAGATAGATAGATAGATAGATAGATAGATAGATAGATAGATAGATAGATAAATGGATGGGTGGAGGGGGGAGGGGGAGAGGGATGGAAGGAGAGAGGGAGGACGGGCGGACGGAAAGATAGAGATAGTCAGACAAACAGACAGACAGACAGATATTTAGCTAGACAGACAGATATCTAGCTAGACAGATAGATAGATAGATAGATAGATAGATAGATAGATAGATAGATAGATATATAGATAGATAGATAGATAGATAGATAGATAGATAGATAGATAGATAGATAGATAGATAGATAGAATATGCCCAAGCTTTGTGAGAAAACTTAAAGAAATAAATATGAAGGTTGAGTCAAAACAAAATGACGATTCACAAGAGTAGCACTTGCTAAAGTTCTTTCAAGCTGTCTCTCAATGTGAATATGTATGTGTATATATGTGTCTTTCATTGAAGTAGTGTAGTACCTGTCAAAAATGACGGAGTCTGTATTCATCAATTCTTAGTGTTATTGCTTCAAGCCGTACATTTTCCTGCACCTCCTTTTCTCTTCAATTCACCCATTGGATAATTTACATGTTTCATCTTCTCCTTGCATTTTAACTCGTATATCGAGACATTATTGTATATTTTGATGATTTCTGAAAATATAATTTAGTGGTCAGATGTCTATCGCACATAAATTGCATCGATATGTAATGCTAGGTAATGCACAGACGTAAATAAACCACACGCACAATCACGTAGACAATACTACATGCATACGTAGGCACATATACACAGGCAAATACACAAACAGTGAATTGTGCGCGCACATATGCGAGGCGGGACTTAGACGAACGAATTTACTCGAATATAATTTTAAACAAGTACAAAAGGATATAAAGATAAGTAAGAACATAGATCTTACATACACTCAGAGAAAATAGCGAAGACTTATAGAAATCTGTGTGTGAATGTGATTATTATATACGTTTGTGTGCACACATAAGCATTTCATGTGTGTGTGTGTGTGTGTGGTGTGTGTGTGTGTGTGTGTATGTAAAAAGTAAAATAATCAAAAGGAAGAGCAAGTACGGTTAGGCAGCTTTTTAATCGCTACAAATGTTTCGATATATACAGATCCTCGTATATACAAGATTTAAAGTTAAGTTAAAATTAAATTATGCAACGATTTACCTGTATATCAGGCGATACTCAGCTGTTGTCTCTGTAAGTAAATCTAGATTTCCAAGCTACAACATCCATGGCTTCTTATTTTCACACAAGAGGAATACCTAAGACTAGAATTGGTAGCATACCATAAGAATACTAACGGCTATTTGGGAATTCTAAGGGTGAACTAGCTCTATTTGTACACTTAATCGTTCTTAACAGAACACACCCCAAATATGTGTGTGTGTGCGTGTGTGTGTGTGTGTGTGTGTGTGTGTGTGTGTGTGTGTGTGTGTGTGTGAAGGCGCATGGCTCAGTGGTTAGAGCGTCGAACTTACGATCGTGAGGTTGTTAGCTCGGATCCCGGACCGGGCTGCGTATTGTGTTCTTGAGCAAGACACTTTATTTCACGTTGCTCCAGCTCACTCAGCTGTAGAAATGAGTTGCGACATCACAGGTGCCAAGCTGTATCGGCCGTTGCCTTTCCCTTGGATAATACTGGTGGCGTGGAGAGGGAAGGCCGGCGTGCATGGGCGACTGCTGGTCTTCCATAAACAACCTTGCCCGGATTTGTACCTGGGAGGGTAACTTTCTAGGTGCAATCTCATGGATGGTCTGTGTCGTGACAGAAGGGGGTCTCAGATATATATATATATATATATATATATTATATAATATATGCGTATATATATATATATACATATATATATATATATATATATATATATATATATATATATATAGAGAGAGAGAGAGAGAGAGAGAGAGAGAGAGAGAGAAGAGAGAGAGAGAGTATGCTTGTGAACACATTTTGGGTCTTTGTATCCTACTCATTTCTCTCAGAGCACTCACAAAATATTTTTTGGCGCACCAATCTGCAGCTTTCTCAATGGGTATAAATTTTCTCATTTAAATGCTCACCTTTCGGTGTGTTTATAGATTACTAGCAGTATCGCCCGGCGTTGCTCGGGTTTGTAAGGGAAATAACTATATAAGCATTTTTAGAGAGTTATAGCTAAAAATATAGCAAAAAATATGCATTAAAAATGGAAAAAAAATTATGGTAAATTTTTTTTTAACTCGTTGACTCATCGTAGACATTTTCTGTTTTGGTGTCTTCAAGCCATGAAGTCGTTGTTCTAAAAGA
>NC_042999.1:79362911-79365411 GCF_006345805.1 Octopus sinensis | reverse complement strand
CAAAATTAGTGCCACTGTAGTGACCTCGCCAAACACGATTAACCTCTATTTATCGAAAATTATTTGTAAAAATATTATAAATCTGAAACGCCTTTCTCTCAGTTAATTTCTTTTATGTTTTTATGTTTTGTTTTTGTTTCCTTTGTGCATTTCTTTTCTGAGTCATAAGTTTATGCTTGTCAGTTTAATATATAAAAGTAAATCCCCTGTGTCTTCCCCTGTTGTCAATTTCTATATGTGTGAGTCGACTGTATTGTTTTTTGAACTTTGTACTTTTGTGAATCTCTTATTGATTTCAAATTAAATCCATCCCTTTTTGAGGTATCATGAGCTCTCCCGTCGCTAAGGGGTTGTACTGGACGGCACTGCCCCCTTCACTATTCAATGGTGTACACTCAGATTTATAGTGATGCTCTTATATCGAAGCTCCACATTAACATTATTACAAATTAGTGCCAACCCAGAATATTCTAAAGCACTCCCAGGTGCTAAGGTCTGACACTGGGCCTGATCATAAGAAACATTGTACAACGTATATGCCACTATTTAAGATGGCAGCGGGTGAATTGAAGTTTCGGTTATTATTGATCGAGGGATCAATTTCAGAGTTCACCTCATTTCTTAGAATTCATGTGAAAATTTCATATATATCCTGAGGTTGGTGACCTCCCGTTTCTTAGTATTAAAAAACGTATGATATTGAAATCTTCAGTCTCACCGAGCCCACATTTAGGAAATCATATTAAGCGATTATAGTTATTTCCTCAGTTACACTGACTTAATAACAACTCTACTGAGGAAGCAATTGCTTCGTTTCTTTTTTTTTTTTTTTGTCAAGAAGTTAAATTACTCATAACCTGTAAAATCCAGGTATGGTCATTAAACTGATAAGAAATAAATGTCCCTAACTACATATTCCTGAAGATGATATAGTGGAAGAAGAAATGTGAAACGAAAACGTAACACTAAGAGTAGATTTGATGAGATGGTATTGAAGCTCAGTACACCATTATTCTCTAGAATGTTGTAGCTAGCTTCATGTCCAGGGTAGCTGGTTGTTTACTACGAATAGGAGTCAATCACTCGAATTGTGGATGAACATTAACAGAACACACATATGTATACTTGCATATATGTAAATGTAAGTCACCTTACAAATCGCTGACTGTTTCAATGTTTTAGCATACTTCTCTTCTAAGGTCACATATCAGATATCAGAAAGTGCGTGCGTGTGTGTGCGTGCGCGCGTGTTTGCGGATGTGAATATGTGAATGTGTGTGTATGTGTTATAGCTATATCTCCCACTCAGTTTGCGGCTACTAAAATCCCTTTAAAAGGTATAGTTGAGTCCGGATTTGTGTAGAACACACTTATCCAAAACGCTGCGCAGTGAGACCGAACCCAGAATTACCTAGTTTGCGAAGTAAACTTCTTAGCCATACAACCACACCAGTGCTTCTTTCATTCTCTTTTTCTTTCGCTCTCTTTCACTCTCTCTCTCTCTCTCACTCACTCTCTCTCTCTCTCCCCGCCCTTCTCTGAGAGATCAGTGACGTGGATTTCGAAAACAAAACCGATGATACACTATGTAGATTTTCAGATAAATATTTCGTTTAATTAAATCATCTTCACTTCGAGAGAAAGTAAATAAACAACTAGCGACATTTGGAACCGATTCCGAATTCGAAAGGAGACAATCGCAAGGAATTAGCTTTGACTTAACATGCCACCAATAAACAGACATAAAGAAAACTAGCCATTTTATCTGAAGGGAAAAAAATGAAGGACAGTTGTGAACATGTGGTGTCCCCCACCCCAAGTTATACCTTTCCATATATAAATATATATATATATATATATATATATATATATATATATATATATATATATATATATATATAGTTCAAAGATGAGATCAGATATTCTCCGTATAAAATACCGTTTGTAGTGTTCAAGAGAATTAAACTTGAGCGGGTATAGAAATATATGTTGGGAGAAATGAGTTAGACACATCAAAATATAAAGTTTCATATATTAACATCGTAAAAATTTATATACTTCTCTACATATATATATATATATATATAAAGATATAAGATATATAGTTGATTAATACTGATCAGGACGAACTTGAAAGTAGTAAGGGCAAAAATACCCAGATAATCTATGATGCAATATTAATAATGTATCTAAGTATGTGCATCCGTACATTCATGGAAAACGAGTTAAACATGTTTAATATTGTGGTTTAACATTGATATTCTTCTTTCGTAGTGGCATGTTCTCCCAAAATTGGGCGTCCAAGATCAGAATTTTATATTTGATCGTTCTTTAAGACTAGAGGATATTATTTTAGGAAAAATTTTACATTAAACTTGTTCACCAGACATATGATCGTCTTCTATTTGAAGAAAATTTGATCTCAGCATCCACTGACGTATAAGAAGCCATTTGAATTCATATATTTATGAATGCATGTACGTGTCTCACCGTGGGCGTG
>NC_042999.1:79340411-79357911 GCF_006345805.1 Octopus sinensis | reverse complement strand
TTAAACATTCGTGATGGGTATATTGGACTTCGAATATTTTATCCCAGTTTTGCTTTGATGGCATTTGCTGCTCTCTCACTCAATAATAATAAACTTATGTATTAAACAACGGGCATTGTGTAAGGAGTATTGCAAATTATATTTACTCCAGTAATTTATGGTTTTTTCGACAGAAAGCAAAGTAAATAATAATAGTAATCTGTACTGTAGGCATAACTCTATAAATATGGCCATACTATAGCAAAAATCAGCCATTCAGTTCTCGCTTGGTAGTAATTATCTAAAATACTGTATAGTGAAAATTAAAATCGCTTCTGATGGGATTTGAAATCAGAATGCATATTTTCTCCGTCGTGCACGCACCGATGTTTATTCGAGTTTATTTGTTGTCTTTATCTATTGATTGATTAATTTCGATAACGTACTACTCTTGACCAGGTTTTGCTTCAAGTTGAATTTTTAGCCTGTTGATAATGTATCAATATCATGTTATGAAAATTCTTTATGTCTACGAGCTGTCACCAAAATTTGACGATAGAAACAGTAAGAAGAAAAAAGAAGAGAAAAAAATTATGTTTAATAAGGCTACACGCAGTGTCTCAAGTATTATGTGTCAAACATAAGTCAGAATTTCGAAAATATTAAAAAATGCATGCATAATTCCAAACCAAAACTCAAGCAACTGCATAATTATGTCTGTATAACTGCAGTTGTTAGTACCTTTAACGAAATACATGTCACATTCAGTAATACGGAACCGCTTTACGTATATTTTGATGTAATTTAACAAATACTGAGACCTGTTCAAAACAGTAGCCACATCAAATCAAATCACATTTTATTATTTCAAACTAAAACTAACTCAGTATTTCAACATTCATATTAAAAGACGGGCTGGTCACAACCGGAATGCCTATAGATAAATATGCGCGATCAGAGTGGAGGTGAAGCCCAACAACAACTAAAATAGCAATGCAAAGAAAACAGCACACGCGGTTGTACGAGAGCAAATATTTATTGAAATAAGGCACAAATATTACGGACGAAATTTACTTAATTTTATAGGATTTTAATTAACTCTCAATAGTTTAATAGCTAGGTACACTCAGTAGCCATTCTGGTAATCTTATACCAACCAAAGATGAAAGAATATGATTTTGAGACGCTTTTGCTTCTTTTATAAAATAAGCGAAATACACAAAAGTGATAATGGAATCTAAGGCGGTGACTGACTTCAGCGGGAATTTGCTAGATAAGTTACTGCGTCCACGTTATAAGTAATACATACTACACATCTGTGTATATGTATATAAATGTATGTATATATGTGTGTGTTGTGTGTGTGTGTGTGTGTGTGTGTGTGGTGTGTGTGTGTGTGTGTTGTGT
This sequence comes from Octopus sinensis, assembly GCF_006345805.1. Classification (NCBI taxonomy): domain Eukaryota; kingdom Metazoa; phylum Mollusca; class Cephalopoda; order Octopoda; family Octopodidae; genus Octopus; species Octopus sinensis. Next base: position 79,356,525 of record NC_042999.1, on the reverse strand, counting down.
GTGTGTCTGTGTGTGTCTGTGTGTGGGTGTGTACATACATATATGGGGTGTGTATAATTGTTCGTTTTTATGTGCACTGGGTTGTATTACACTGATGATGGAAAAAAAGGGGGGTTCCCTTTAATCCCGAAATCAATTGATGTGTAATTAAACATTTTCATGAATCTTTTTCGTTTATTTGCCCGAATTCGACGCGTATTTATTGTGATATTTTAAAGGTAGCTTAAAGGCATTTGTCGTCTTCTTTAGGCATGTGGTTAAGCCTGAGTACTTACTTGCTTGTCCTGAATATTAATTAATATATACAAATATACATACATATATATACATATATATATACACACGCGCACATATATATATATATATATATATATATATATATATATATATATATATTATATATATATACATATATGGGGAGTTTACGAAAAAGACACAAAACGAAGACAGATGTGTAGAAAACAAACAGATGTATTAGTATAACGCTCAGGAATAGAAAAAGTCTTTTACGTTTCGAGCCGACGCTCTTCTACAGAAAGGGACACAGAAAAAACTAGGAGAGAAACAAGGAGGGAAAAAATGTGTGTAGTGGCTAACGATTTATCATGGGGAGGCCTTTGAATCCTAGACTATTGAAATATCTGGTCCTGAATTTAGATGGAGTGGATGTTACCTTTGGTACAATACAATGGCGGCCAGCTTTGGCATTTGTATAACACTCAATGCCTAAGTTAGGTACTAACCCTTCTAGGATTCTCCATATGTATATTATTGCATATCTCTCACGCCTTCGCTCCAGTGAGTAATGCTGTAGTTTTCTCAGCCTATCTCTGTTGCTCATCCACTGCCCTGTTTCAATCATTTTAGTGTAGTGACATTGGACTGCTTCAAGCTCCGCCGTTAGTTTGGCACTGTGTTTAATCAAGCTGTTTAGGTAGGTCGATTCTCATTGGTCAAGTCAAGGTCAAATTTTAGTACTGGCTGAAGGTGATTTGTATGATGTGCTATAAAACGAGACTATGTATTCGTAACATCTAGGCACCAAGTTCCATAGCCATCAGAATAGCTTAAAACAGGGAATCTCCTTTTCTTTTCTACTCTAGTCACAAGGTTTTCCTTAATTTGACATAACATTTTAATGATCTGAAAATATACAAAAATTAACTAATATTAACCAGAAAAAAGAAAATAGATTCCAAAATGATTCAAAAATAGAATTCTCGAAAAGAAATAGATTCCAAAATTACAAAAAAAACAGCGGGAACTTAGTTGCCAACCAAATACATTAGGCACGCGTGCACACATGTGTGTTTATGTACTAGTGTCTTGAAATAAACTCTACCGTTCTTTCTGTCCACCCATATATACACATACATACACATAAACAGGTATATATATATATATATATGTATGTATGTATGTATGTATGTATGTATGTGTATGTATGTAGGTATGTATGTATGTATGTATATATATATATATAATATATATATATATTATATATATATATATATTATATATATGTATATATATATATTATATATATGTATATATATATATACATATATATATGTATATATATTATATATGTATATATATATATATTATATATATATATACATATATATATATATTATATATATATATATATATATATATATTATATATATATATATACATACATACATACACACACACATATATATATATATATATTCACGAACGCTCACACACGTACACTCACAGCTAAACTCTTTCTGTTACAAACGAACACACGTGGCGCACACATAAGTGTGTGCGTATTCCTGTTTTCGGATGTATATACGCTTGTGTGTGTGTGTATTTTTATGTTTATGCCGACGTATATTGACGCGCTATATGTTTAATTCAGGATGTCAACCACAGATGTCGAGCTGTTAATATTTCATTTTTTATCCGTATATATCTATTTCCAAAGGACATCTCCTTAAGAGTCTCCCCAAGACATTTGATTACATACAAGTTCTAAAACTGCAGGAATAGGGGGCGAGGGTAAAGGAACAGACTGTTATAAAAATATAAAGACAGATAGGGACAAAAAAAATTTATTCCTATAATTACGTATAAAGGAGGTGGTACGTCTATAGATAACAATTAAGGAAAAAGTAATAATAAACATTAGATAAAATGGCATTACATTCATATTTTGATATACAGATGTGTTCAACAGTCTTGATATATCTTCAAACTTAATGCATTATCTGGATATAAAACTCTTTTTAGATGTCAACTTATATTAAAACAATTTTTCTCTCTCTCTCTCTCTTTCTTCTCTCTCCCTCTCTTTTTTTCTCTCTCCCTCTCTTTCCTTCTCTCTCTCTTCTTCTTCTTCTGTCTCTCTCTCTTTTCTTCTCTCTCGCTCTCTTTCCCACTCTCACACACATTATTTGTGTATGTATGTATTTGTTTAATTATGCAATTGTTAAACATACGTACATTCAAATACATAGGTACCAATATTTACATAATAATAATAATAATAATAATAATAATAAAAATAATTTCTTTTATTTGCCACCTGGGTGTGGGTTGTATCGGGTGGGTGTGATGTGGTGTGGGTGGTTTCGGGTGGTGTGGTGGCATGAGTTTTGTAAATAATAATAATAATAATAATAATATTTAATATTATAATAATAATGATGATGATGATGATGATGATGATGATAATAAAATTTTAATAATGTACTGTTAGTTCAATACATCTTTGTATCTTGTCAAATATCTAAATGATTCATCACTTTGACATGATGCAAAGATGTATTGAAACAAGTGTACATTTCGATAATGTTGATGATGATCATAACAATAATAATAATAACAATAATGATGGTGACGATGATGATGATGACGACGTTGACGATGATAAGCCCTGCATACAAAATATTATTTTTCAGTAATTATACGACTTCTAATATTAATAAGAACATCAACTATTCGTCCTTCAACAAACAACACCACTAACATTAAGATGACGATGAGCATCACTGCCACCGACAACCGCAACCAATAACAATATATACACCACCACCACCACCAACAACAACAACAACAGCAACAGCTCCAGCATTACCATCACCAAGAACAACATTAGTAAAATTACCACAACCACCAACACTGGGATTCAACATCATTACTATGAACATCCTTTTTTCTACGCTAGGCACAATGTTTGGGAGAGAAGGGCAGTTGATTAAATCGATCCCAGTGCGTAACTGGTGCTTAATTTATCGACCTCGAAAGGATGAAAGGCAAAGTCGACCTCGGCGGAATTTGAACTCAGAACGTAAATACCTGTTTGTTTACTACCCACAAGGGGCTAAACACAGAAGGGACAGACAAGGACAGGCAAACGGATTAAGTCGATTATATCGATCCCAGTGTGTAACTGGTACTTATTTAATCGACCCCGATAGGATGAAAAGCAAAGTCGACCTCGGTGGAATTTGAACTCAGAACGTAGCGGCAGCCGAAATACCGCTAAGCATTTCGCCCGGCGTGCTAACGACTCTGCCAACTCGCCGCTTTATCATTACCATCAACATCATCACCACCATTAACAGCAATACTATTTACAACTGCACCAGCACCAGCACTAATGCAAACATTACAAAGAACAACACTAACAAGAACATCACAGCAATTACCACCACCAACGTTGATAAAACTACAAGACACAATAACAACAGGAACAACACTGCTGTCAAAATTATTTCTAACCACGCCACTACTACTAGCATCACTTGGCACTCCCTGGCACTCCTCGCCACTCCCTGGCACTCCCCGGCATTCACTGGCACTCACTGGTACTCCCCGGCACTCACTGGCAGCACTCACTGGCAGCACTCACTGGCACTCCCCGGCACACCCTGGTACTCCATGGCACTTCCTAGCACTCCTCGGTACTCCCTGGCAATCCCTAGCACTCCCTAGAACTCCATCGGTTACGACGACGAGGGTTCAAGTTGATCCGATCAGCAGAACATCCTGTTCGTGAAATTAACGTGGAAGTGGCTGAGCACTCCACAAACACGAGTACCCTTAATGTAGTACTTAAGTAGATTTCAGCGTGACACAGAGTGTGACGAGGCTGGTCCTTTGAAATACAGACACTACTCATTTTTGCCAGCTGAGCGGACTGGAGCACTGTGAAATAAAGTGTCTTGCTTAAGGACACAACGCGCCACCGGGAATTGAACTCACGACCTCACGATCGTGAGCCGAATACCCTAACCACCAAGCCACGCGCTTTCACTACAAGCACCATCATCACTACCAACAACAACAAAAACACTACCAACAATTATACTCCCAACGCCATCACCCCACCCCCCACTACCACCACCACCACCACCACCACCACCTCCACCACCATCAAAATTATTTCCGCCACTGCCACCATCAACCGCATCTACCAGTAATCTACATGGGACGCCGTCAGTTTAACTAGTCGTTAAGATACGATCTGTTATTCAAGTAGTTGGCAGTTGATTGTTTGTTTGGGGAAAGTTTCCCGTCAGACAGCCCCCGTGTTGTATAAAAAGATTATTTGATAAACTCTAACGATTATACAGACAACCCCTTTACCACACAGCTCTTAATAAAACACTTGAAGTGGGTTGTTACTGTTGTCGTTGTTAGTGTTGTTTTTAGTTGTCGTAGTCGTTATTGTTGTTATTATTGATGTTGTTGAAGGCAAAGGAATGAAACGGAACATTAGCAGTAAGGAAAGTGAGAGATGGTGGGGGTGATTACTCTATAATGAAAATGTTTAAACAGAATTTCTTTTCGTTGCCATTTGCCATGGATTGAAATCGCTTTTAAATGGTTGCTAATACAAGACCAAAATTGCATATAAGTATACTATAAGTACATGGTCTTGCTTGTAAATGTTTACTATGATAAATAACTTTACGAACTATAGTAAGGTTTCCCATAAGCTTGATCTAGTGAGCTCTCGCCTTAGACAAATGTTGATAAAATGCCGATTTTCTCGCTCTTTGGAAAGCTTCCGATCAAGTCTGGCATCAAAATCCCCCATCAAAACTATTCGCTTATGCGCTCCACCTATCTTTCATCGGGTTCTTAAATTATTAATATTTCGATTCAATAAGGCGGCGAGCTGGCAGAAACGTTAGCACGCCGGGCGAAATGTGTAGCCGTATTTCGATTGCCGTTAGGGTCTGAGTTCAAATTTCGCCGAGGTCGACTTTACCTTTCACCCTTCGGGGTCGATAAATTAAGAACCAGTTACGCACTGAGGTCGATGTAATCGACTTAATCCGTTTGTCTATCCTTGTTTGTCCTCTCTGTGTTTAGCACCTTGTGGGTAGTAAAGAAATAGGTATTTCGTCTGTCTTTAAGTTCTGAGTTCAAATTCCGTTGAAGTTGACTTTGCCTTTCATCCTTTTGTGGGGTCGATAAATTAAGTACCAGTTGCGTACTGGAGTCGAGCTAAACGACTGGCCCTCTCCCCCAAAATTTCGGGCATTGTGCCTTGAGTAGAAAAGAATATTTCGATTCAATGAACTTGTATATACTACACCAAAAATCAAGAACTCTACGAAGTTGACATGCCATTGCCTGTGTGTATATATGAGTCAATATGCTAATTGATTTCTCAGAGAGGAGAAAGAGAGAGAGATACAAAGACAGTTGACATGAGTGGTGCCGGATGAGTACACATACTAGTTTCACTGACAAGCAATTAGTAAAAGAACGCTACACACGCGATCGCACGCTCACAAAGCGAGAAAGAATCATAGAGACAAAAGAGGAAGAGGAGAGAGAGGTTAAATGAGAGTAGTTATGAAAGGAGTTATACATATGAGAAATATTTTATTTGATTTAAGGTAATAACTACATTTCCTTCAAAATCTAGCATTCATTTCATCATTTTATAGAAGCACCAAATAAATTCTCGTAAATATGGTATATTTCCTGATATTACCCATCATACAGCGAAAGTCACCTGTCACATTACGAATAGCACTAGTATGTGTTGTATATCTATCTATCTATCTACATATCTATCTATCTATCTATCTATCTATCTATCTATCTATCTATCTATCTTTATCCCTTTTCCTTTTTCTCTTTCTCTCTCTCTCTCTCCTCTCTCTCTCTCTCTCTCTCCTCTCTCTCTCTCTCTATATATATATATAATATATATATATATATATATATATATATATATATATATATATATATATATATATATATAAAGGAAGTTTGAAAACGCCACTATATAAGATAAATTTTAATTGTCTTAGAAATTTTACGTGTTTCGGTTCTTCCTGAAAGAACGAACCTTATCAAAATATTTTAAAAAATTAAGTGTAATAAAATAGTTCATAATTGTTTCTTACTGGTCTCAACAGAATCCACGTGGTGGTGTTTTGTGGGTAGTAAGCATAATAGCTGTAAATATATATATATATATATATATATTATATATATATATATATATATTGTATTGTTACCATCATTTGACTACGGCTTTACTGGGCACCGTCCTAACGGGCTTAGTCGAACAAATCGACTCCGATTTTAAAGCAGTGCAGGGGAAAGCACACACACACGACTACACATACAACATACACTTGCACGTACACACGCACACACACATGTATATTTTATGACGGGTTCTCAAAACAGATTCCCTCTACCAACTTCATTCATAAAGCATTATGGTTTAAGGCTGTAGAAGAAGGCACTAGTCCAACGTGCTGCAGAGTGGAACTGAACCAGAAACCACATGGTTGGAAAGCAACCTTTTTAACACACACAGCCAAAACCTGATTTCTAACATGATTCAGGAAGTACGTCATAAAAATATATTTTATCTAAATTGTGCCACAAATAAAAGTTTAAAACCACCGGCTTCGCCTAGGAAGCAATATATCTGTTAAGCGGTACATGAATGGCAACATCAGCCAATTCCACCCACTTGCAGTAGCAGTAGCTGTAGCAGTAGTATAGTAGTACACGGTAAAGTTTTGATTATGTGGGTGTTGTCAAGTAATATTGATTATAGTATTAAGGCGGCGAGCTGGCAGAAACGTTAGCACGCCGGGCGAAATGCTTAGCAGTATTTCGTCTGCCGCTACGTTCCAGTTACGCACTGGGGTCGATATAATCGACTTAATCCGTTTGTCTGTCCTTGTTTGTCCTTTCTGTGTTTGTCCTCTCTGGTAGTAAAGAAATAGGTATTTCGTCTCTCTTTACGTTCTGAGCTCGAATTCCGCCGAGGTCGACTTTGCCTTTCATCTTTTCGGGGTCGATAAATTAAGTAACAGTTGTCCCCTCCCCCAAAATTTCGGGCCTTGTGCTTAGAGTAGAAAAGAATATTGATTATAGTATTTAATCTGTGGAAGCACATGACCTAGTGGTTTGAGCAGCGGACTCGCGGTCGAAGGATCGCGGGTTCGAATCTCAGACCGGGTGATATGTGTATTTGTGAGCGAAACACCTACGCTCAACGCGGTTCCAGCAGAAGGTAATGGCATTTAGCAGCTCACCTGTGATGGAACGGCGTCCCGTCCAGGTTGGGAACCTATAATCCAATGAAACCGAGAAAGTGGCCCTTATGAACCAGGCATGGGTCTAAAAGGAACAAACAACATTTATTCTAGTTGTTGTGGTGATGATGATGTTGATGATAATGATGATGGAATTAGCTGGGAATTTCATTGTTTTTTTTTTCTTTGTATAGTACCCCCTTCGTTGTTGTCATTGTTTTTGTTTTTGTCGCGGTTAGTTGTAATGTGTATAAAGTGGGTGCCTATATATGTGTGGGTGGGTGTGTTAAAGTATCTATACATATGGTTCATATTAATACAATTTCAATTTAATACGATAGCTTGCTGCGACAAGCACACACACACGTACTTATATACATGCACACGCACACACATATGTGTAAGCGTAGATTAGTGTATGTGCGTGTGTTTGAGTGTACATATATTGGGTCGTGCGTGTTTATGAATATACGCATGTACGTATCCACACAAGCAAGTTAGTATATATAATAGTACATATAGGCATATACAACTACATACATACATATATATATATACATGTATGTACATATATATATATATATATATATATATATTATATATATACGCACAAAGACTTACACACACACACACGTATATACATACCCACACGCACAAACGATCGTCTGTTCGCATGTTTATCCAATTACTTGTTATCTATTAAATTATTCCTTACAACTTCCTTACATCGTTTTCCTTTCTTTTTTTTCTATACCCTTTTCCTTCGCTGCTTTTCTTTCTTTTATTCTTTTTCTCCTTTTTATTTAATACCTTTCTCTCCCCTCTCCCTCCCTCCATCTCCCTCTCTCTCTCTCTTTCTCCCTTTCCTTCCCTCTTTTATCTTTTTTTTTATTTTTTATATATTCATTCTAATATCTTACAGATATGATTTATCTATCTTGTTGTCGACACTGCTCTGATAACTCTTTTCTTCTTTTCTTTCTTTGTTTCTATCTTCGTTTACTTGTTTATTAGGTTTTTTTTATTTTATTTCAACATCATTTCTTCAACATCTTTTATTCTTTCCCACGTTAAACAGCTTCTTAGAAATAATAAAATAAACTTATATATATATATATATTATATATATATACGTATGCATATATATATATATATATATATTATAATATATATATATATATATATATATATTATATATATATATATATATATATATATATATATATATATATATATATATATATATATATATATTCAAACACCACTTATATTTAAAATATATATCTACGTATACACTTGTCATAAATATATATGAACACACACGCACGCGCACACACACACACACATACATAATTTATACTTTTATATGTATACACATTATATATATATATATATATATATATATAGTCTATACATGAGAGTATGTGTGTGTATGTGTGACATACTCATGCGTATAAGTGCATACTGAGGTAATATACTTTGTCTCAATGCGGGCTATTTTCTCATGTCATGTCAGACACACTACGGAAGATGTGAGGACGCAATTCTTTACATAACTTTGGTTGTTAATACCATTCTTTGTAGTTGCTATGTCGGTCGTATCATACCAAAGAAGCCACTGTCACATAACTTTTGGCATTTATAGTCTTGTGGACTACACCGATTATTTCAGCCCAGAGCGGTGGTTGAGAAACCTTTTTAGTACCAGCAATAAATTACAAGTGCAAAAGGCATAAGTATCAGAGAGGGCACATCTCAGCAGAGAAATACAATGAAATTTTGAATATACAACCTATATTAAATTATTGCTTTAGTATTAAGATTCTAGTCGTTCTTCTCATGCGTGTGTTTAGACTTGACAAGCGGTTTCAGATTTTGAATTTAGCGATATTTGATCGGCTGGTGAGGTATTCTACACGCTTGATTTTGTCGTACGAAACCATGAGGATATTATTGTGCCAACTGAAGAAGTAGCAGTTGTTAGCCAAAGCGTGGTTTATGTTAGAAACCATCTTCCGAATATCGGTTATATTGCACGCACACACTCACATACGAATATGTTTGTTTCTTTTCGAGCCACGCCTGGCTCATAAGGGCCGGTTTCCCGGTTTCCTTGGCGTATAGATTCCTCACCTGGACGGGACGCCGGTCCGTCCCAAGTGAGCTGTAAGATGCAGGAGGAAAGAGTTAGAGAAAGTTGTGGCGAAAGAGTCAGCAGAAGTTAACATACGAATATGTGTGTGTGCGTGTGTGTGTGTGTGTGTTTGTATGTATGTATGTATGTATGTATGTATAATACTACCGCACAGTTATGATAACTGACGCCAGTCGATCATATCAACTTCAATATTGTACGTGGTACTTTATTTTATCAATCCCGAGCGGATGAGAAGTTAACCTGCCCCCTGTGGGATTTGATCCAATTACTACAAGCCGTGTTATCTCGGCCCTCGACCAGTTCAGTAACAACAACTGAGATAAGAATAATATTATTTAACAATGGCATAAGAGAACTTTGGTAGTGAGAATGTCTTAATCGGTTAAATCACCTTCAGTTTACCTTCATTTTATTAATCAGAAAAGGCAAATTTGACGCCCTCGTAAGTGAGATTTGACCTCAGAACATAAACATCTCTAGCATGGCCGTAGTCTAATAATTGAAACAAGTAAAAGATACAAAAAAGAGAGATCCGAAAGTAAATACTACAGTGCGTGTTGTCATACGATTTTACCATTATACCAATGCAATTTTTTTTCTAATCTTGGCATATAGTGGACAAGTGTCTTCTACAATAGTCTAATTGCCTCGGGTTATTCTAGAAGTCTTGTGAGTTGATTTGGTAGACGTAGACTATAGATAGATAGATAGATAGATAGATAGATAGATAGATAGATAGATAGATAGATAGATACATGTGTGCGCGAGTCTTTGTGCCACCACCGCTTGAGAAACGGTGTTGGTGTGTTTACGTCCCTGTAACTTAGTGGTTCGTCCTAAGATACCAATAGAATAAGTCTGGCACTTTTTAAAGAAAATAAGTATTGGGCTCGATTCATTCGACTAACACTTCTTGAAGGCGGTGCCCCAGCATGGCCGCAGTCTAATGAGTGCAAAAGCAAAAGATGAAAGAAGTACAGTAATTTGAATAGAAATTGGTGTCATTCGATTACGTTTACCACAGGACTAACCTAACACATTATTTTATCGACCCGGAAAGCAGGAAAAGTAAAGCTAACCCCTACGAAATTTGAACTCAGAATATTAAAATGTCAGAACAAATATCAGAAAATATTTTTCTTATATTCTCATGATTCTAGCAATCCACCACCTCTGCCATTCCAATAATTATTAATTACTATTTTGAAGGTGGTGAGCTGCCAGAATCGTTAATAACCTGGGCGAAATGCTTAGCGGCATTTCGACCGTCCTTATGTTCTCACTTCAAATACCGCCGAGGTCGACTTTACCTTTCAACTTTTTGGGGAGTCGATAAATTAAGTATGAGTGATACACTAAAGTCGACATGATCGACTTACCCACTTCCCCAAAAAAGTTTCACGTTTTGTGCTTTTATTAGAAAGGATTAATTAGTGTTTATCTGTTTACCACGCATGGCCTAGGGGTTAGGGTGTTGCTCTCATGATCGCGAGATTGTGCTTTCAACTCCTAAGCACTTCATCTCACGTTGCTTTGCGATCACTTCGACACCTGACGTGTGGTACACCATGTTCGGCAAAAGCTGGACACCCATAATCGTCTTTGACTGGAGAGTTCATCTTTTACCACAGGGCCGACGATTGAATGGATACTGGAGTGGGTGGGGCGGGATACGAAAATCTGGGTTCACACGGAATTGATAACGGCATAGAAAATAACTGGCATGGAAAATAACATTATACAAACGGAATAATAACTGTAATGACGACGACACCATTAATTATTACATATAAGTGACAATAAATAAAGAAGGATATTATTTCTTAAATATAATAAAAAGAGAAAGATAGATCAATATTTCTGTTTAGATTATTTTATCTATTTCCTGTCAAAATATTTTAAATAACTTCTTGACAATCCATAATGTTTCTTCAAAACTGTGTGTACGTATATCGGTCTCTTTTGCCGAACCGCTAAGTGACAGGGATGCAAACACACCATCATCGGTTGTCATAGGGGGACAAACACAGACACAAACATATACACACACATACATATATACATATATACATATATACGACGGGCTTCTTTCAGTTTCCTTCCATCAAATCCACTCACAAGGCTTTGGTCGGCCCAAGGATGTAGTGGGACTGAATCCGGAACCATGTAGTTGGTAAGCAAGCTACTTACTACACAGCTACTCCTGCGGTTATGAAGGATATTCTTATTTGAATAGCAATAAAGGATATCCTTATTTGACGCTTGACCTGCAAGTAATAGCAGCCAAATTTCTCTTAGATTACATTCTGAACAGCTTTTACAAAACGTGTCACGTGTGTGGCGGATGTGGGGGAGGGGGCTTGACAGGACTAGAACGATTTTGATTCAAAATCTTCACAATTAGGTCTGTATTTGGAGTAAATCACAAAAACGACAACAATATGGCGAAAGTGAAGATAATAAGAAACATCCACAACGCAACTTCATCAGTCAGTATAAAAGCAGTAACAAGCAGCAACAACAACAAAAATATTATCAGCAATAACAACAGCAACAACAACAACGGCTGCACGCATCGTGGGTATATAATGTAATACTTAACTCGATGACATGTGAAATTAAAATCTTGTTTGAAAACCTGCTGGACAATTGACCCAAAACTGACACCAACAGATTTAGTTTCAGTTTGGAGTCAATTCCAAACACACGCATACACTTGCACGCACGCGCGCGCACACACACACACACACACATACACACGCACGCATACACTTGCACGCACAAACGCACACGCACACACAACGACCCACGCGTGCATTCATACATGGATAAACCAACACACACACATATACACGTATACACAAAAATTTGTACGTGGACATACGCAACAATGCATTCTTACGTTAGATGTCAGGTTTAATGTTTCATTTAATAAAAGAGAAACGGGGACCGACAGACAGACAGACTGAGACACATACACGCAGATAGAGACAGGTAGGTAGACTGAAAGAGGCGGGAAGAAGGAGGGAGAGAGAATGACAGGCAACATGAAGAATAACGACAAAAAGTATACAGGAAGCAAGTGATTGGGTTTCGATTTCCAATTAGGCACAAAAATGTAAATGATACTACTACTACTACTACTACTACTACTACTACTACCTCAGCCGCCACCACTAGCACAACAACAACTGCTGCTACCACATAAACTAATACGTTAAAATATAGAGATAAATGAGGAAGTGTGTCTGGAATAACGAAAGTAGTGAACTGAGGAAGATGCGACGGAAGGTATAGTAGAAACATGGGGTGGAAAGAATATTGCTGGGAATAGTTAATGAGTAAAGAGGTAGCAAGGACGGGACGGGAAGATATATCACCATACTTACCTATACTCCACGAGATAGGACGCCAAACGCTGGAATGAGTGCTATGTTTGAAGAAGCAGAGAATAGTAACGTTTCGGATAAAATCTTTCGTCGAAAGTGTGGGCGAGTGAGAAGAGCGAGGGAAAATTTAAATGGTTTTGAAGAATTTATTTCTCTTCCACTTCACTGCATAGCATTAGAACTGAGGGAATAATATTCTCAGGTGAGTTTAATTCATATTATACGAATGCATATTCCGTAGAAGACACACGTCTGTAATACACATTGTTCAAAAACTTCTGTTAACTGATATCTATAAAATTAGTAGAAATAAATTTCCCTCTAAGACACAAAGACACAAAATAAAAGGAACTAACTCTTGTAATATCAGCTCATCGCGATTTTGGAAAATAAAGATGTAGATTGGTGCAGCACATGCCTTGAAAATCAACAGGTGGCAGTTATGAACATGTTTCGCTCCAATTCAATGTCCTCGGCGAAGCACATTGAACTCAACTGACTCTACTGTTTGTACTATGTATATCACTAATTTTAGAATATCTCTATGAACGTTAACCACATAGAACTTACCGGTTTTGGAAGGATCTGCAATGGTTGAGGACAAGAGTAATTCTTTCAAAATTAAATAAATAACAAACAAGGAAGTTTTTGCTTTAATATTGCAAGACAAAGTTACAGAAAATTTCGTTGACTGTTCATTGCAGGCAGAGAGAGGTTGAATGAAAATGGGGATGAAGAATACAAAAAATGAGGGAAACAGAGAAAATAAATGGAATATGCGAAAGAGTGAAGATCGATGTGTCAAAATTATTTTGTAATTTGATAAATTCATCTATTTACACTAACAAATATACACTTCTGTTAATCAAATATAGATTTTCGTAAACTCACTAAAAATTCCTTCTTTGACAATTCAACAGTATACGGAAAGGTTGTACACCAAGCTAATGACACCAAGCAAAACAAGAGCATTCTAGAAAATAAAAGGTAAAATAATATTGGTCACCATCTATACCATATATTCACAGACTCCATTCAGATTCACCTCCACTTACCTATAAAAATATACATGTCTACAGAGTTGACTCCTCCGTATTCGTAATATTAAATGGTCTGTCGCTGAGACACATCACATGACCTTATTTATTACGCAACTCATTCTTTTCTTTGCACCACGTGACTTCATACATTGTAAATAGAGCAGAGATCCAGACTTCATCATTTTATTTCTCACAAGCATACACGCACATTCACGCACGCGCATAATCACTTGTATATATTTTGATAATATTTTCCTTTTGACTTTTTTCTTTCCTTTTTCTAGTGGGGTGTCATGCATTGTACTTTTATGCAAGCAACAGAATTAAGAAACACATACACCAGTGATCGCGTATGTCTGTCATAGTGTGTATAACTGATATATGTTTGTACACGTGCGTGCCAGTGTAGCTATATATATATATATATATATATATTATATATATATATATATATATATATATATATATACATACTTACATATAAGAGACCAAAGTGTATCCGCATAAATTTCATGATAATTAGACACTCGCACATCTGTGATAGAGACAGACACTCACAAACATGCATCAAATACATATCCTATCACTTGCACAACAGCCATGTCTATTTGTTAATATCTATCTATCTATCTAAGGCGATAATCTGGCAGAAACGTTAGCACGCCGGGCGAAATGCTTAGCGGTATTTCGTCTGCCGCTACGTGCTGAGTTCAAATTCCGCCGAGGTCGACTTTGCCTTTCATCCTTTCGGGGTCGATAAATTACGTACCAGTTACGCACTGGGATCGATGTAATCGACTTAATTCGTGTGTCTGTCCTTGTGTGCCCCCTCTGTGTTTAGCCCCTTGTGGATAGTAAAGAAATAGAAATAGGTATTTCGGCTGTCTTTACGTTCTAAGTTCAAATTCTGCCGAGGTCGGCTTTACCTTTCATCTATCTATCTATCATTATATGTTTGGTTGTGCATTAAGAAGCTTGCTTCTCAACCACATGGTTCCGGGTTCAGTCCCACTGCGTGGCACCTTGGGAAAGTGTCTTCTGCTATAGCCTCGGGCCGACCAAAGCCTTGTGAGTGGATTTGGCAAACGGAAACTGAAAGAAGCCCTTCGTATATATATATATGTGTGTGTGTGTGTGTCTGTCTGTCTGTCTGTCTGTCTTTCTTATTTGTTTCTTTGTCGTCCCACCATCGCTTGACAACCGATGTTGGTGTGTTTAGTCCCCGTAACTTCGCGGTTTGGCAAAAGAGACCGATAGAATTAGTACTAGAATTTTGATACATGTATATATATATATATAGGCGCAGGAGTGGCTGTGTGGTAAGTAGCTTGCTAACTAACCACATGGTTCCGGGTTCAGTCCCACTGCGTGGCATCTTGGGCAAATGTCTTCTGCTATAGCCCCGGGCCGACCAATGCCTTGTGAGTGGATTTGGTAGACGGAAACTGAAAGAAGCCTGTCGTATATATGTATATATATGTATGTGTGTATGTGCGTTTGTGTGTCTGTGTTTTTCCCCCTAGCACTGCTTGACAACCGATGCTGGTGTGTTTACGTCCCCGTCACTTAGCGGTTCGGCAAAAGAGACCGATAGAATAAGTACTGGGCTTACAAAGAATAAGTCCCGGGGTCGATTTGCTCGACTAAAGGCGGTGCTCCAGCATGGCCGCAGTCAAATGACTGAAACAAGTAAAAGAGTAAAAGAGTATATATATATATTCAGCATACATACAGTTGTTATAGAATATAAACAGTTATTATAGATGGACCGGGTGAGCCAGACAGAAACACACACACACACACACACACACATACACGCACACACGCACACATGCTCACACACACACGTATATTACTGTCAGTGAGACAGATAAAAACAGACATATTACCGAATGAACAGACAAACAGACAGACAAATCGTCTCTGCTGTGTTCTGCTGTAAAATTACTTAAAATTTCGTATGTTGCTCCA
>NC_042999.1:79325411-79332911 GCF_006345805.1 Octopus sinensis | reverse complement strand
TATTCACACTCACATACACACACCCACATATATATATGTGTGTATATGTGCAGTTTATATGTATATTTGTATATACATGCGTGTACGTGTATATGTATGCATATATATGTGTGTATATATACATATATGTGTGTATGCGAGTGTGTGGATATATATGCATACACGCATGCATATTTGTGTGTATTTATATTTATTTACATAATGTTTACACACTCGCATATATGTCTATGTATGTACTCATATAGCGAGTTATCGAAATAATTATACATACGCGACTGTGTATGTGCGTATAAAACCGCTAGATGAACACTGACTGTTGACAATATCTGCAAGAGTGGTGGGTGGGGTGGGGTGGGGTCACACTTTGGCTCCCCGATCTACCATCGCAATACACGGGGCACGTAGGCCCCCAAAACCCGACAGACAAGTTTTAACGTGTTTGAAAAGAATATATAACTAATATAGAAATATAATATACTGAAGAAGTAACAAACGAAGCCCGCGACACGGACGATGACACTGCTGATGCTGCTGCAGTTGGTGATGGTGATGATGATGATGATGTGGAGGAGGAGGGGGAGGAGGAGGCGGATGATGAGATGATGATAATTATGATGTGAGATGGTAAGGGTACATACTGGTTGGTGTGGCTATGTATATTAATGACGATAATGATGATGGTGATGATGATGATCATCATCATCGTCGTAATCATCATCATCATCATCCTGGTTAGGTCTTCTGAGATGCTGCGAGACGTCAATAAACACATTCTGAACATATGGGGATTCTGCTATATTCGGGGTTTAATTTCATCGTGATATTAGACACACTTTGTTAACACATTTCTGTTTATATATGTGTGTGTGTGGGGTGGAGTGTAACGATGTGTGTGTGTTTGAGAGAGAGAGAGAGAGAGAGAGAGAGAGAGATTGAGAGGTGAGTAGAGGGAGTCATATAGACAGCCATGCAAACAGAAGATGAGAGAAAGAGAGAAGCCTGGGTGTATATGCGTGTGTCTGGTATCACCTATGTGTGTATGCATGTGTATATAAGATTTTATGTATGTGTGTAGGGGGTGTGAAACAAAAGCCAGACAGCTAGACGAACAGACATTAAGCTACTTCTCATATCTTAATGCAAGGATTATAAATTTTTTATCATCTGCGCTTTAATATATTCTTGGTAATAAACTTAAGTACCAGTGAAATACTGGAGTCGATGTAAGTGACTGTTTCCTCACTCCATCCAGATGTCAGGCCATATATTGATATAAGAAATCAATAGCCTCTTGGCGAAAATATTACACTCATTGGACATAGGAGATATGAGATAAGTCAGCCCCGATCGAGTTCACGTACGATCCACAGAAATTCAGATGTGACACTCTTATCTATTTTTCTACCATGGCGCATTTGTAATGATATATATTTACCGTTTAGTCAAAAAGAGAAGGATCACACTCATGATCATTTGTTTTCTTACTTCATCGGAGATAAAAAGGCGGAAATTATCCTCAAGCTGGTAACCTACCCCGATTGCTTGCAACAGGATGAACTCCGATGTAGGCACCTAAGAACCAGCTGATGGTGCGCCCTTGTTAATTTTTCTATTACTCAAGATTTAATTAGAGAAAGAGACAGCATTTATTTCTGTTCTGTTAGATTTTTGTGGCTATATATTGAATAGCTACTATTTATATAGTATGGTTGAAATGGACAGGTACGCGCTTTCATTAAGATGCGGGAGGTGGGCCTTGTAACTGAATTAGAAATTATATGATAAATATTGGTTCCAAAATTCTAGTACAGGACCAGCAGGTTCGTGATGGTGGGACGGGATAAGTCGATTGCATCGACCACAGTACATATTTTATCGAACAGATATTTATTTTATCGACCCTGAAATGATAAATGGCAAAGTCGGCCTCGGCAGAATTTAAACTCAGTGCGTTAAGACAAGCGATGTGCATTAAGCGTGCTAATGATTCTGGCCAGCTCACCGCCTTAAATTTATGATAAATATAGGATACAAACACTGATTAGAAATATATTTTTTCTATTAAATCTGTTGCAAAGATTCGGGCCAGTGCACAACAAAGAGCCACGGGCACTCCCTTTATTCTTGACTAAAAGATGAAAAAATGAATAAGAGAATACGGTTGGTTGCAAAATAAGTAGGGCACCGTATAAATTAGCTCGGTACTACCAAGTCAACTTCGTTTAAATTCTGCTGAATGTTTAAAATTATTTATTTCTGCTTTAGTACTTTTAGGCTCGGTAAAATATCGAAATTAGTCAAATACTGCATTCGATATAATCTATTCTACCCACTTCCTCCAAATGTGTGACCTTGTTCTTGTGTTTGAACTCGAAGCTGTATTGGGTAGTACATTTCTTCACAATGTGACGGTGGATGTATTATTTATACCCAGTATAGTTCTCCATATGTTTTGTTATTTACTGGCAAATGTCACTGAGTTAATAAAAAAAACTGAATAGTATCGAGTTAAATTCTTTGGGATTATAGTTATGTACCAGTACATTCTGGGTTCACATAACATCAAGTTCAACTTTTTATTCCCTTCCCTTGAAATTTTTATAATTTAAGTCAGCAGTTCTTAACCGGAGTCCATATGGACCTTGTCAGTTCATTTTATTGTTAAAATTTGTGTGCAATAAATTGGTTAAACTTCTACAATACACAAAGAAATTAAAAATGTTTACGACTCCTAATAATATCTTATTATAAAACTATAGTAAGGTTTATATATATATATATATATATATATACTTTGAATTGCTATTGGGGTCCAATACAATAAAATAAGAATCAAAGGCGTTCCAAGGCAAAAGAAATTAGTTGAGAACTACTGATCTAAGTAAATGCTGCCATCAACGATGATCCTTCAAAATTTCTGGATTTAAGTGAATATAAAACATTATTTCGGCTCAGAAACGATAACGTAAAGTAGCGGGCATATGTGATTATGTGGTGTTCATGCTTAATTTGAGGACACGTTATTCATATAAGAGAACAGAAATGAAGATATACAAATGGTGATTGAAAACGAGGTCAAGGCCTGAACTTGCTGGATGCTTATCTTTTCTACTCTGAGATAAACTCCTAACGGTGTTTGAAAATTTCCCTCTCTAAAGTAGATGATCACTTGAAGAACATCGCTTAGGGCTATAAAATAAGGAGGGATCCACTTGTAGTCCTTTCTTGTCTATCGGTGAATTTTAAGGAGGAATTTAATATTATATAGGAGAGTGTGCATATGCGAATGAGTGTGTGAGTGTATTTATGTAAGTGTGTATGTGTATGTGTAAGTGTGTTTGTATATGTGTAAGTGTGCGTGTATATGTGTAAGTGTGTGTGTATATGCCTAAACACGTGAGTGTGAACAAAAAGAAAAGAGACTCAACACTGAAATTAATGTCATATTTCTTGATACTTTTAAGGCGACGAGTTGGTAGAATCGTTACCCCGCCGGAGAAAGTGCTTAGCAGCATTTCGTCTGTCTTTACGTTCTGAGTTCAAATTCCACCGAGGTCGACTTTGCTTTCCATCCTTTCGCGATCAATGAAATAAGTACCAGATGAGCACTGGGGTCGAAGTAATCGACTAGAGTCCCTTCTCTCAAATTTTAGGCCTATAGTAGAAAGGACATTTCTTGATATTTTGATCCTAGCCGAAACTTTGCAAATTTACATCAAAACAACATTTCGTACCCACCTTCTATAATTCCCTGGCATTGGTATACATTGTTCGTCATTAAAAGGAATTATTCCATCAGATTTCGAACATTGGTTTTATATTCGATAGGTGACAGAGTAAATGTATTGCGGTCACTATGCATTCTCGGTTCGATTCTCGTCAAAATCACCCTTGTGTTTCCTCCTCCTCACGCTAACGAGAAATATATCACCAATCAAGTGATGTAATCGATGAGTCGATAACCCGCATTTCTAAAATTTAGTTTTGTCGGATAAAATATTTTGCGATATTTACATTCAGGGTTCAATTACTGCTAAGTTCAACTTTACCATTCATCCTCCAGCGTCAATAAATTACAATACCAGTCAAGCACTCGGATTGATGGTATCAACTAATCCCTATCCCTCAAAACTGTTCCTAAGTTAGAAACAACAAACCGGTGTTGGAGAGGGAAATACTCTCCTCCTCCGAATTTGTCAAAACATAAGGGAGTGTAATAGAAATAGTTAGACATTTTGAATGGAGCTGTTTAAAACATACGCCTAGAGGATGGGAAATAATATTAGAGTGAGGCGTTGTGGCTTTGGTAGTCAGGGTGAGCCTAGATTTAGGAAATTCCTTGATTAGCCCAGTTGGAGGCTCTCCGGAATTAGGATGACTGTACATTCGTGTATTTTGTATACTATGAATTCCTTTCTTTTTTTCTCCCGTTCTCGTTTATCTTTTACTTATTCTTTTTTGTAAATATCCCGTTGTAAACTGTCATTGCAACATCACCTTCATCGGACAGCCTAGCAGCTTATAAAAAAAAAACTGTCATCACCATTATCATCATGATCATCATTTTTATTGTTGTCGTTGTTATTACTTAAGGGATTGGATTGATGAAACAACAAAATATCAGAGCTAATGTCACGTGTCATTTATTTACGTCTCTTTACGTTCTATGTTCATATCTGGACGGATTTGACTCATTGTACGGGGGTCAATTGATCTGACGTTCTCTCTTCCCACTCAAAATATTAGAGATCATGCATAAATAAGAACTAAATAAGGAAACAGAGTTAAGGGAAATAAGCCAAGTAAGGCAATCGCATGAATTTAAGTTCAGAAGTGTTGTAGTGGATGATATATACTAAAATAGAATTGTCTAATTGAAATTTACCTCCTTTTTTTTTTTTGGTGGGGGAAGGAGAAAGGAAGCAAAATCTTATAATTAATTGTTAACAATTGTCAAAGAAAAAAAAAAAGATAAATTCGAGAAATTAGGAAATAATTTCACAAAATCAGTTTATAAGGCTTACGGCCATATCACGTTGAAAGCACCGATTCTTGTCCGATCACCGAAGTTAAGCAACGTCGAGCCTAGTTAGTACTTAGATGGGTGACCACTGAGGAAACCTTGGTACTTTACAGTCTCACACTGTAATGGCGATGCCCCAGCTTGGCCACAGCTCATGAGCTGAAACTAGATCAAATCAAACCATACTGATAAGGAAATCTATGTTTTATTCGCAGGAAAGTGAATAACTATAAACATGCTTTGGATTTATTGTACTTCATCAAGCTAGCATAGTCTACTCTTTCCTGATTTGAATAACTGGCAGACATTTTCTACATATAGGAAATGAGTATACGAAGAATCTTGTGTTCTAACAATTTGGATAATTCAACACATAAAAAGAGATAATGTTGGTATTCCTAGCAGACTGGTATAATGCCTTGCTCTATCTAGCCCAGTCACCTTGGAGGTGAGTAAAGTCTTGCCTTTGATATATAATCGATGCTAAGCAGCCAACTAGGAGAGTCGAGAGAATGTTGGATAGATTGCTTTCTTTTAGCCGTCATGGCTCCCTACGTTCAGAGCATAATTCTTGTCAACGTCAGCTTTACCATTCACCCTTTTGGGGGTAGACAAATAAAGTACCAATCTGATGTGGGTCAAATCTTCCCTTTGCTCATTTTTTTTTTACTACTCCCTCCCTCTCTACAAGGAACCAGCTTTGGTCTGATCTAGAATGAGTTAGGTTTCTCGAGGGTTAAAGGTACACAAGCCACTCCGTGTTTTAAGACTCCATCAACATGTTGAGGACACAAGACAAGGTAAAGAAATCAATGGTACCTCATTCGAACTTTTTTGGTTCAGTGCCTTTGTAAGAAAGCCATATATTTAACATTCTTCTCATTCTTTTGTTTGTGTGTGTGAAAGTGCATTTAAATTTATTTTTGCTGTAACTTCTCATTCGTCTTTCGTTTATGCATTTTATGATATTTTTAATAAGAGACAAGTTCCTCAGCCATATATTTATACATAACTTTTTTTCCTTTTATGCTATTCTATCATTTCACCACTCCTTTCTTCATCCTTCCTTTCTATCTGCGTATATTCATGCAAACTTACGTATATACGCGAATACATGAATTTATGCATATTAGTAAAAGCATTACACCTCTCTCTCTCCTCTCTCTCTCTCTCTCTCTCTCTCTCTCTCTCACTTTTTCTGTCTTTGTGTGTGTGTGTATATATATATATAAAATACAAAAAGGGACAACAAAACATCCTGATAAACGATATACATATATACAATTAATCCCCACAAACGAAAAAAAAGAAAAAGCAATAACTGTAGACGTGATACGTGCAAAGTATTAAAAGACGCTCTCTTTCTCTCTCTCTCTCTCTCTTCTCTCTCTCTCTCTCACTCTCACTCTCTCTCTCTCCTCTCTCTCTCTCTCTATATATATATATAATATATATATATATATATTATATATATAGATATATATATAGATAGATATATATACATATATATATATATATATATATATATATATATTATATATATAATATATATAAGCGGTGTCCATCATGGCCTCAACCGCTGGATAAAACCAGTTAAAACGATAAAAGACACCACACAAACATACACTCACTTTGATTAGCGTCATATATACATACATATCTACGCATATATGCGCATATGCATACACACAGGCACGCGCACACAAAGACACACACATATATATTAGTTAAGCTGATATGTATGTAGTCAGCCGTCCCTTAGCCTGACTACATAATTGTACGTACGTTATGCATTTTGCTCATTCTCTCTTTTCTCTCTCTGTCTATCTATCTGTCTGTCCCTGTTTCTCTTTCACTTTCTCTCTTTCTCTCTCTTCCTCTCTCTCATCGGTCTTTTGCAGTCGTACGAGTGCGCGTACGCACACACTCACACACACACACACATACGTGCACAGAGAAAAACTCTCCCTCCTGTATACTCTAACTTTCTCACCTGTCTCATTCAGTTTCTTTCTTCTCCATACCTATACACGTATATAACATATAATACATATAATAAATATTTTATGATATAACATATATATATATAAATATATATATACATTTGCATATATACATATACATATATATATACATATATATATATATATATATATATATATATATACATATATATATATATATATATATATATATATATATATATATATATATATATATATATAATATATATACTATGTGTGTAAAAAGTAAAATATATACAAATGGGACAAGAACGGGAACACCTAGGAGACGACACAAGAACCACAGGACGGGACATTCGAAGCCCTCAGTCATCAGTCAAGAACCAGATCATCTTCGCAATTTCGGTGGTTCTTGTGTCGTCTCCTAGGTGTTTCACGTTCTTGTCCCAGTTTGTATATATTTTTTACTTTTTACATATATAATGGCGGCTTCTGTATCCATACCTCTATCCT
>NC_042999.1:79310411-79320411 GCF_006345805.1 Octopus sinensis | reverse complement strand
CAGCCTACGTAGAAAGAGCTGGTTCCTAACAAAGAAACAGTTCCATCACTGGAATTTAGATAACGGCAATGAGGAAATATTACCTATTACAAATTAGGAAAATCAGATTTTTTTTTCTTTTTACAGCTAGGTGCAAGCGTAGGTGTGTGGTAAGAAGCTTGCTTCCAAACCGCATGGTTTCGGGTTCAGTCCGACAGCTTGGCATCTTGGACAAGTGTCTTCTACTATACCCTCAGGCCTTGTGAGTAGATTTGTAGACGGAAACTGGAAGAAACCCTTCGTATATATATATATATATATATATATACGACGTTATTCTTGATATACATATGTATATATTTCAATATAAGTATCTATGTATATATGTATATATGTGTTTTCCCCTCTCCTTCACCGCTTGACAACCGGTGTTGGTGTGTTTATGTCCCCGTAACGTAGCGGCTCGCCAAGAGACCGATAAAATAAGTACTAGTCTTAAATAAGTCCTGGGATAATTTTGTTCGACTAAAAACCTTCAAGGCTGTGCTCCAGCATGGCTGCAGTCAAGACTGTGCTCCAGCATGCCCGAAGTAAAAGAATAAAAGGAATAGACGAATAAGATTGTATTTTTAAACTGATTTTCAGCCGATGATTTTTTTATTTAAAAAAAAAATTTTTTTTTTTTTCCATTTTTTCGTTGCTTCAGACACTCAGCTCTTCGAAAATATCGCATAAATATTTAATAATCAAAATTCAGCATTCATTAAAAATGTGAATTTACAATACGGGTTGAGCAACTGTAGGCTGTTGAGCGTCTGTCCGAAAATATTTTCTTTCTTACTGATTTCGATAGAAATCTCCACACATGCAGACCAGCTGATCCCCAGAACCGCATAAATTTTCCTTTTGTCCCACACGTCTGCATATGTAATTTCACGTTTCTTTGTGCTTGTGTGAATACATATATATATATATATGTGTGCGTGTATGTATATATTATATATATATATATATACATATGTATGTATGTATGTATGTATGTATGTATGCATGTATGTATGTATGTGTATATATATAAATTAGAGAGGAACCACCATGAAGCAATTTATATACATGTATTATATATCGTGAAATTTGATTCAGTATTACTAAATTGAATTTTTCCTTGTAAGTTTGGAATCATATTCCCTATTATTATTATTATTATTATTATTATTATTATTATTATTATTATTATTATTATTATTATTATATATGTATATATATATACATATATATGCTCCAGCATGGCTGCAGTCTAATGACTGAAACAAGTATTATATAAATATATATATATAATATTTGCACGCTAATACATATTATGTGCTTCAAGATCCAGTTGCAAAACAAAATTTATCGGACGGTCTCTGAAAAGTTTCTGAATTCTTATGAAGTCAATATGTGGTGGGGGAGGGGCCCTATAGTAGAAAACACCTGCCCAAGATACCGCATAGTGATACTGAACCCAGAACAATGTGGTTAAGAAGCAAACTTCTTATCACACAGCCACGCTTGGCTGTATACTAGCGTTTTTGTGACGATAGAGGTAAGCAGAGATATAAAATCAAAAATGTTCGTGACTATTGGTGACCTAGTGCCATAGTAGGCATTTCATTTAACGAAGCAGGAGGCATTTGCGTGCACCCTCGAAACAGCAGCCAAATCTGCCTCTATTGAACGATGAAGTCTCTGAGATATGAAAAGACGAAATGCTGATGACTGGAACACTCCCTTAAAATCACACCGTTACCCACTTAAAAAGGATAGTTCAGGGAACTGAGTGGGAAAAGATAAATTAGAAGAAAAGTTGTAGAAATAGTAGAGGCAAAAGTGTGGAAAATGAATGCACATATGCACATTCACGACTATATTGCTTTCAGCGTTATGATCTCAGAGAAAAGCACGGGAAAATTAAGTGATTGAAAGGTTAACAAGACGAAGTAGATAGATAGATAGATAGATAGATAGATAGATAGATAGATAGATAGATAGATAGATAGATAGATAGATAGATAGATAGATAGATAGATAGCCGGGCAAACAGACAGGCTGACAGGAAGGCAGACAGAGAGATAGACAGACAGACAGAAAAGAAGACTGACAGATAGACAGGCAGGCAGGCAGACAGACAGGCAGACAGACAGGCAGACAGACAGATAGATACATACATACATACATACATACATACATACATACATACATACATACATGGATGGATGGATAGATAGATAGGGATGCTGGTAGAGCGAGTTATGCACACGATCACACACATATATACACACAAATGTATGTAGATGTGTGTGTGTGTGTGTGTGAGTGTGCGAGAGACAGATAAGGAAAGGGCGGAGAGAAAAAGAGTGAGAAAGAGTCAATTATTAGCGACGGAGGCTGTATCAGATCAAAATAGCATTCTGTATACCTTACTTAACGTGCATATACCGTAGAAAACCAGAAAAGTGCGGTGAGAGTGTGTGTACATACATAAGTACGATATGTTTCTCAACATACATATGTATACGTAGAAATGTTCGCGCGCGCGATCGTGTGTACTGCCACGATATATTCACAGATATATGTATGTGTGTGTGTGTAGCACATACGTGAGAGACTGAGAAAATAGAAGAGGTATACTGATAGACAGACCTAGCGACATACAGATAAATTGATGTAGATAGATATGTAGTCAGACAATTTCACCAAGAAGCAGACAGATCGCCAGACAAACAGATAGATGCAGGGATAATATATCAACTACTTAATTCCACCATATGTAACACACACGCACGCACACACAATATATATATATGCGTGCGTGCGTGCGTGTGCGCGTGCGTGCGTATGTGTAAACGTACCAACAACAAAATACGCCATACTTGCCCCCCTCTCTCTCTCTCTATGAGCCTCACAAACTCCACCTCACACTATTACTTTAAATCATTCAAGAAGGGCACCACCACCTCCGCTACCACCACCACATCCACCATCGCCACCCCCATTTCCTTCCCCACGTCAATATATCAAATATAAGTGCTACACTTGAGTGCCACTAATTTGATCCCACCTACCACCGCCTCCGCCGCCCACTTTGCCCTTCCTCATCCTCATCCTCTTTCTATTGCTTACCCCCACCCTCCTTCCGTCACTTATACCACCACTTTACTCCTCTCTTCTCCTCTCTCTCTTTCTTTCTTTCTCTCTTTCTCTCTCCTCTTCCTTCTCCATCCCTGCACCTCTTGCTCAACATGTTCGTTCAGTAAACACAGAAGTGTACTTGCCAAACACCCGTTGTTTGCATACACACAGCGTATATACATACATATACTATTGCACACATAAAGACAAAGAGAACATAAATACAGAACTGCGCACGCATACACATACACGCATGCGCATACATATACACACACGCATATATATATATTATATATATACATATATATATATATATATATATATATATATATATGGGTGTGTGTGTGTGTGTGTGTGTATGTATGTATGTATTGTGTGTGTGTGTGTATGTATTCTTGCACTCTGTCTTTCTTTAACCGTGTGTGTGCGCGCGTGTGTGCTTTTTGCATATTCGTGCATGTAATATATTCTCAGGTGCTCAAGAATTCTTAACCACACACACACGTGCGCGTGCATGCATATACATATAGATAGACGTGTTTATATATACATGTATATATATGTGTGGGTGTGTGATAGCTATGCGAATAAATACAGACATACATACATGCGTACATACATACATATAGAAACTCGGACACACGTATGCATCAGTTGACATATACACTCATATATACACGCAAGCACACACACACAACACACATATGCACATAGAAGTATCAACGATGAATATACAAACTGAGATCCTAATGAAATTACACTTAAATATTATCATTGGAAATCGCAAATACAAATATATATTCAACAAGTGAGGACGCATATATATTTATATATAGATTGATGCTTTAATAGGTTTTGGGCCAGTATAGACCCAGGCCATAGCACCACCTGGTGAAGTCATTCAAATCAGGATTCGGGGAACATGGCCCATATTGAGAAGAGAGTTATTGTTTACGGAGATATATCTGGGTGTAGGTGGTTTATCCGGTAACTTTACGGAGTCTGTTTCTGCTTTAATGTGTTTTGGTGTAATATTAAAGAGAGCGGGGCCAATTGAGATGAAATAATTGTGGTATTATTGTTATGAGATGCGAGTGTTATTTATGTAATATGGGCGGATAGCAATCGATAGTGTATTTTTTGCCATTATCGTCTCTCAGACTTATCTGAATTCATGCCATACGAGCTCTTGAGATTATTTCCCCTCGCTTTTATTTTTCCTTATGTAATATATCTATTGTATATCGTATGATTAATCATGTATATGTAATGAATATGTGAGAAACTCCGAGTAACAGTGTAGCTGAGGAATGAATCGTTACCTGGTTCCCAGTTCCTATAACCTAAGCATCATATAGTGTTTACTCTCATTTTGCCTTTTGTTTATATACATATATATATGAGTCGCCATGATAGATCGGTAGTCACTACACACATTTTCTTTTCTCTCCTTGTTTCTTTCTATGTACCTTTCTATAGAAGAGCGTAGGCTCGAAACGTAAAAGACTTTTTCAATCCTGAGCGTTATACTAATACATCTCTAAATTTTCTACACCACCTGTCTTCGTCTTTTGCTTTTTTCCGTGAATTCTCCCTATATATATGTGTGTGTGTGTGTGTGTGTGTGTGTGTGTGTGTGTGTGTGTGTGTGTGTGTGTGTGTGTGTGCGTGTGTGTGTGTGCGTGTGCGTGCGTGTGTGTGTGTGAAAGAGTTTATCGTATATGAATATTTTTTCATGCATAAATATGTGTATACATATATATATATATACATATAGGTATGTGTGTGTATATGTGTATGGGTGTTTGTATTAATCTATTTGTATAAATCTATGTATGTGTGAGTACATGAGTGACTGTGTGTGTATGTGTGTATGTGTGTGTGTTTTTACTTAAACAGTATGTTTCTATTCTGTATAACAGATTACTTGTTTCCTTGTATTAAGTGACTCCTTAATTAATTTATATTTAATGGATAGATTTAATTGGATGTATAAATCTGCCACCGTAACGGAGACTGCCAGGTTTGATTCCGTCTGATGGTTAGGATTTCTATTTATATTTCACAGATATTTAGAAAATAGCAAGGGAATTTATAGAAAGTATCAAATTAATAAGTTACATAAGCTACAAAGTTTTCTTTTACAAGATATACACCCAGGCAACGGTGAGGTCTACAAGTTGGATCATTATTCGATTCCGAAGTGGATTATTCCAGTTCATAAGTTACTCTGTTACTTGTTTCAGTCATAAGACCCCAGGACTAATACTTCGGAAGCCCAGTACTAATTCTATCGGTCTCTTTTGCCGAACCGCTAAGTTACGGGGACGTAAACACACCACCATCGGTTGTCAAGCGATGCTGGAGGGACAAGCACAGACACACAAACATATACACACACACACATACATGTAAATATATGTATACATATATGCGACGGTCGTCTTTCAGTTTCCGTCTGCCACATCCACTCATAAGGCTCTGGTCGGCCCGAGGCTATAGTAGAAGATACTTGCCCAAGGTGCCACGCAGTGAGAATGAACCCAGAACCATGTGATTTGTTAAGCAAGCTACTTACCACACAGCCACTTCTGCGCCATTGAATCAGCGGAAATGGCGGGGGGATTATTCCAAAGACATTTTTACTCAAAACGTTAGGTGGAACCAACGTAACGCTAAGAAAACAGATTATCTTAATTATATGTGTGCATATATAGACCTTGTGATGGTATTTACCATAGTATTTTTTTATTAGAGATATCTCAAATGTGTTGCTGAACGTTTATTGAAATAGGATTTCGGAGTTCTCTCCCTTGCCTATTTTGAGAGTATCTTCATTAACACTAAGGGTATTTTTTTGGTTATCCCGGTTAAAATTCTAAGTTGAAAATTAATATCGACACAACATATCAAGTATGGTAGCTTGCACTTAGATGAATGTTCTTCATACAGAAGACTCCCTCGGAAAATTTTCCAATGTCAGTATCTATATGTGAGTGCGCGCGCGCGCGCGTGTGTGTGGGTGTGTTTATCTGTGTGTGTGTGTGTGTGGTGTAATATTATATATATATATATATATATAATATTATATATATATATAAGTATATAGGCTTGGATGAATATTGGCGTAGATCAGTGCGTCGACCAATATAACTATATGTGACGTCTCTCATTCTTGCAGACTTAGCCATTCGTTAAATACATACATAGACACCCACATGTATGCATCTATGTATTGCGTTCTACTTATCCTGTTTTATACACTAACATATGAGTTGTGTAAGGTGTGTGTATATGTTATACTACACACATATATATATATATACATATATATATATGTGTGTGTGTTATATGTATATATATATATATATATATATATATATATATATATATATATATATATATACATATACACTGTTGACGTTATCAGCAACTTAAATAGATTAAAGGAAAACCAATATTAAAAATTGTTTTCTTTTAATTTACAGCTGAATATTCAACAGGAGAGAAAAAAATGTGTGCTGTATTCGAGTGTGTGTTTGTGTGTGCGTGTGTGTGTGTGTGTGTCAGTGTGTGTGTGTGTGTGTGTACATAGAGTAGCACCGAATTCACTAGGAATATTTGGTAAAAAAGTGTGTATCTGTGTATATATGTATGTAGGTAAGTATGTATGTGAATAAATGGATAGATTTGGAAAGGGTGAATGAAATATATGTAACAAACCGTCTGGGAATGCAACCGATGCATTTCTATTGCAGGTGTGAATACCGTAGTAGAAAAATTAAATATTTTTTAGAGTGTAATCGGTGTAAAGATATTACAAATATCTGTTGCATAATAAATCTATCACACCCCACTACTACTACTACTACTACTACTACTACTACTACTACTACTACTACTACTACTACCACTACTAATACTACTACTACTACTACCACTACCACTACTACTATTACTACTATTAATACTACTATTACTTTCTACTACTGCTACTACTACTACTACTACTACTACTACTACTACTACTACTACTAATAATAATAATAATAATAATAATATCCTTTCTACTAAAGGCACAAGACCTGGAATATGGTGGAAGGGAAGAGGTCAACTACATTGACTCCAGTGTTTCACTGGTACTTTTCTCGAACCCGAAAGAATGAATGGCAAAGTCGACCTCGTCGGAATTTGAACTCGGAATGTAAGAACGGACGAAATACTGCTAAGCATTTTGCCGGGTATCCTAAGGATTTCGTCGGCTCACCGCCATTAATAATAATGATATTAATTAATCAAAATTGTAAATGTTGTATCTGCAATAATTGGTGCCTTGGAAACTATAAGCGAAGATGTAGACAAATGGTTGAAGTTGATTAGAATAGAATGTCCGGTAGAGCTTCAACAGAAAGTTCGCTTCTTAAGGAAAGGAATGATTATCAGGAGAGTTCTAAGTACTTGAAAGGCAATTGAAAGCGAGTGGATACCTAAGGTTACAGATAATAACCCGATACTACAATAAATCCTGCCAGGAATAAGACCGAACCTGAGCCAAATCAATAATAATAATAATAATAAGGTCGCCATAACTTTGTAATCCATCCGTTCACATGCTGCGCATTTCATGTATATATCTATATCGTTGAATGCTGGTAACAAAAAGCTTAGGGTTAATGTCTCGATGAATATCATGATCCTAATATTGCTGACTTACATAAACTGTGGCACCAGAGTGTTGAACAGGAGTGTGTCGCATCTGCCCTACATGTCTTGTCTTCAAATTCCCGGCCTCAAATTCTAAACATGTGGCGATGAAGTATAATTCCATCGGATATCACTCAATGCCTTCTCTATCTTCTCCTTACAAAGCCACTCCGTTCTCTGAAAAACAAAAAGAAGCATAATAATAATAATAAAATAATAATATAATAATAATAATAATAATAATAATAAAATTGATATAATAATAATGATAATAATAATAATAATAATAATAATAATAATAATAATATAATAATAATAATAATAATAATAATAATAATAAATGCCCTGATGCAATACCAGGCAATGGCTCTCATGGCTTCTGATCTTAACTGATTGGAAGTGTTATCATGTACATTGTTTTGTCTTGGTATAAAAGATGGGCTACAGCAAATATTCTGCTCAATACCACAGATTTGCTTGTCATTGTTTGACCTTAACCAGTTGAGCATGTCCCTTAGTGGCTGACGATATGTGCATCTCTGATCACGAGCAGAAGTAGTGGGGGAGCATCATAGCCATGTGTTGAGAGGATTCTTTGGGGTTTGAATAATTCACCTCTTGGAAACATGGTGGTTCTTTCAACATCCTTAAAAAACCTTATTCAGGGACCATTTGAGCGGGATGGGTTACTCGATCTGAAGAAAATTTTAACTGGGCTCCACCTGCAAGGTCATGTGTTGTTTATCTTGATATGAGATCACCATGTCGCGCACATATGGTTGTGATGCATGTGCCTGGTGTACCTTTATCAGACTGGTAGTCATGATGGGTATATTGGGCTTCGTATATTTTACCCCAGTGTCACTTTGATGGCATGAACTGCTCTCTCACTCAATAATAATAATAATAATAATAATAATAATAATAATAATAAAAGGAAAGAAAGAAAGTTAGTATTCACGTTATGCATAGCATACAAATGTTTTAAAAAATGTGGCGGGGAGGATGATAGAGATGCGGTCCTCCTGATACAAGAAGGCCTATAGGGATAATCGAGGAATCCTACTCTCCGAGATTTCCTGAAACCCCACGAGCAAATACCCTCTCCAATTCACCCTCTCCGACTCATAGGTCTACAATTAGAGACGTACCATCCATTCTTGCCCTTTTTGCAACTTTCACCCACCTTTCAATAAAACTCACTCGAGGAGAGCACTTCCCTCTCCACTCTCAATTTCCTTTTCAAACTTGAAGTCAATGAGAGCTCTACTAAAGAGGAATGTATCATCCTCATACGTTTCAGCTTTGTCCACCAAACAACCACCAGGCAGAGAAAAACTGCTTTGCCTGATCGATTGAAGGAAAGCTGCGGTGCGATCATCACTACAGACTCAGCCGGTAGACAGAACCGTCCCACACGTGACAGCAGCTGTTCGACATAACCTCACAAGTCAGCAATGACCGGACACTCTACGAGGACGTGCAAAACGGTTTCCTCAATCTGCGTGCGCATCGGAGAAGTCCGTCTGACAGCAGATCTGTGCCTGTAAAGTTTATCTCGAACCGGTAGCACCCCCCGTTCGAATAATGATAATAATAATGAATAGCTTCAGAAGCAGTATTATTACCAAAAGGTGTTATTTATCTTTCAGTAAAAGTGGATGTTGTGTTAAATGACAGGACATTGCGTTAATTACTATGAGAGGGCCTCTCATATGGACCAGCGATGCAGAAAAGCACTCGTGTTTATGTTGCTTACGGGCGATAACCGTTCGCTACGGTAACCAGTGATTTCGCCCTTCTTTCAGCTTCTCAGTGGCAGCACCCTCCCCTACACAGCGATATGCATGTACTTATGTATGTATTTATGTATGTATGTATGTCTAAAATGATGTTTCAAGAACCATGTTCCATGTGATGAAACATCTTACAGCGATAACTAAACACTGAAATGTAAAATAATAGTCATTGCTATGAAAATGCCTTGAGATTTTTGATTTGCAAACACCTATACATTATGATCAGGATGGACATACATCAATATGCGAGTGCGCGCGTGTGTGTATAGTAATGTCATTACTTAACTTCACGTTTCGACAGCACCGCAGTATAACGACACTAAGTATTGTATTATATACATGCATGT
>NC_042999.1:79297911-79307911 GCF_006345805.1 Octopus sinensis | reverse complement strand
GCTTTGTTATTTTAGCGTTCTTTCGTAAAACCTTTTTAAAATATTGTCAATTGATTGTGTAGAATGTGATATGTAAATTGTGCTATAGAATTGAGTCTTCGTGAAATTTGTACTTAGAATAACACATTTATGGTGAATGCGTAAATATGGAAAATCTAATATGGGTTTTAAGGTTTTGTTCCTATTCATGTCTTAATATCCCCGAATGCAGGTTTTTGTCCATACCGTTTATAAATTACATTGTATTAATTCCCTCATACATAGCGTTTCAACTTCCTTTATTGGAGAAGTTTCGTTCGGAAATGATCAAATTATCTATTGAAGTTCATAGGTTTTACTTTATATTTATTAGGATGCATGGGGGATTTGCTTTGATCTTGAATAGACATACTCCATAGTATCGTTATTGTCACATAATGGATTAGACGTTTATTTCTACCATTTATTTTCAGTTTTGATAAATAAGTGTTAACCAATTAACCAATGGATATAACTATCCACTTAGTCATGTATGCTTGTATAATTTGTTTGTATGGACTAGGTAGCCGGAAATGACGTATCGTATGTTTCTTTGTGTTGATTACATAGTCCGCAGTTGGTGTTAGTCTCTTGTTTTATTTTATTTTGTTTTTGTTTTTATTTAATGCATTTATTATGGGAAGGTTAGAAGGCCATTATGTAGTTCAGCATTGATCTTGTGAAACTAAAATCAGATCTTCCGTTTATACTTTTACTTTAGAGATTGTCATCATTGTTTGCTTTCAAATTGGTTTACTCTTGTTCAGTTCGTACAGAATTCAGAGGAATAAAGGCAGCACCCACTGACTCTTTTCAGGATCTCCAAAGGCAACAACGGACGAAATTATCCTCGAAAATGGTGACCAACTACAGATGAGAAGGGGAGATAATTTCAAATAACAAGAATTCTCTCAAATTGACACACCATTAAGACAAACATATAATTGTTTGGAGAAAACAGGACAGCTGTTGACATGTGTTTCTTTTACAATAGGCAACTTCTGTATGTTTTAAAAGCACCCGTATATTTAGAGGAGATGATCTATAAGCTTCTCTGTGATATTTGTCACAATTGAAAATTAGATTAGAGTTAGAGCTAGACTGCAGATTACTAGGTGTAAGAAATAAGCTTGAAAAATTCTTCATGTAGAAATAAGTTTGATTTCTGCTGTATTTTCTTTTTGTATTTCTATTTTTATATAATACTGCTAATATATTTTTTCAATATCGGGCTGCTTTATATCTGTAGAGTATTTTTGTTATCCAGAAGTATAAAATAATGTCGAATGTTTTTTTCTGAAATCAATTTTAGCCTGTCATACTTAGACATTTGTTTTTTCTCATGTCTTCAATTATTGCTCGCGTTACCAATAACTGTTATTTTCATCCTTCATTTTCCTTTTCTTACAATATTTCCTTTAATCTAGTGTTTTCCGTATCATCAACCGCCCCGCTAGAGAGTGTAGACGTCAAGATAATATATATAATGTTCAACTTTACTAACCAGTCATTTTTTGTTGGTTTTACGTTTTTCTTTATTTCTTTATTTTGTAAATTAACTACGGTAGTTTCATATCTACATCTTAAGTACTTTAACCAAAACTTGAGGACTTTATGAACTCTGAAGACTTTCAGCTTTATATCAACTGGTTAAGTACTATAACCAGAAATTGGGGACTATCAATTCCAGGTACTTTTGAATTGTTAAAGATTATGATTGTGCCGGAAATTACCTCTGGTTATTCTGGAACTAATAGAACCAGGAATATATTTTATTTGAGTCACTTGTTACAATACGCCATTTTCATCCCGACATAAAGGAGAAATTATTTTTCGTTCAATCAAAAGAAATTTAATTTCTCTAATACAAAAAGAGGCCAACTTCATCTTCTTAGTTTATATTCCAGTTCTATAAGATGGAAGTCAACATTGTAGAGTGAACGTCTGTTCATAAAATGGAGGACAGCTTCAAGACTGTCAAATCAGTCGTTTCCAAGCCTAATTTATTTAATATTATCAGTAACTATGTACAAAGGTATGGTAGCCAAAACACTAACATTCCGGACTCTTACAAATGTCTCGTCTTACGCATGATTTAAATAAATCAATATTTTTTTGAACTCGTATATGCGTCCCCATACACATCTTTGTAGGCCTATATGTATAACTTGTAAGCGCGTATGGATATATATGTCAATGTAGCAATCAGTTACTAAGAGAATGGGAATGCATATGATAAATGCTTGTATGTGTGTTCTTATATATATTTCTAAGTGTGTGTGTATGTGTCAGAGACAGGGAGAGAGAGAGAGAGAGAGAGAAAAGGAGGAAGAGAGAGAAAAGGAGAGAGAAAGAGAAGGAGAGAATATATCGTGTATATCTTTCTGAATTTGTATACGTGTTTGTATGTGTGTGTCTATGATTATGTGTATTTGTGTGAGTGGTGAGAATACCTGAACGTATAATGTCCATCTAAGTTCATCAATGTATGTGCGCGTGCACACAAATACACACATACACGCATGCACGCTCGCGCTCACACACACACACACACACTCAAACACACATACGCATACGAAAGAAACAATATCTTTATAAATGTATAATGTAAGAGAGTTTTGTGCACCCATGTATACATGGATATACACATGCAAGTCACACGCGCTTTCGTCAGTGTGCGTGTGTGTGTGTGTGTACGTATGTACGTATGTATGGGGTGCAGTGCATATGCGGGTTTGTGTGTGTACCAATTCCTAGTCGCTTACACTCCATCATGGAAATTTTTCTTAGTCATAAGAGGAAGAAAATAATTTATCACAAACCACAACCACTATCACAGACATTACAGTCACGACCACCACGTAAATCCCAACACATGCACCATTAGCTCCACCAGCACTTACCATAACGAACACCGCCACGACCACCACCTAGCACCATCATCTTAACCAAGACTATCAGCGCCACCATCACCACCGTTATTCTCACAACCATTAACTCCCACCAACATCAAATCCGCGAGTACAATCACCACCGCCGCCACCACCACAACCACCACCACCACCGCTGCCACCACCACCGCTGCCACCGCCGCCCCCTTCACTGCTGTTGCTGCCGCCGCCACTGGCACCTCCGCTACCGGCGCTATCTCCTTGCCCACCGACGCAGCTACGATCACTACAGCTGCCGTTACTATCACGACAGAATACAAGATGCAGCATGTGCGCGTGTGTGTGTTCGCGCGGGTGCGTGTGTGAGTGTGTCTGTGTGTGTGTGTGTGTGTGTGTGTGTGTGTGTGTGTGTGTGCGCGTATGTGAATGTGTGTGTGTGAAGATAATTTGATTGCAAGTGGAGAAAAGACAATTGTGTAGAAAAAACAGCTTGCAGTGAACAAATAACTGATTCTGGATAAGGTGTGAATCAATTAGAGGTGTGTGCATAGAGTAATCTCCCCATTTCAATTAGCCCCCCTCTCTTTCTCTCTTTCTCTCTCTCTCTCTCTGTCTTTCTCTTCTCTAGCCTCCCTCCCTATAAATATCAGTGTGTGTATGCACATATTTAAGCATGTATGTCTCTCTCTATATATATATATACGCACACATGCGTAATTACAGCAGAAAAAGATTGATATGCAACATCAATACACACCCCACTCAACCAGTCATACATGCATACTGTATATATATATATATAGATATATATATTATATATATATATATATATATAATATATACATGTGTGTGTGTGTGTGTGTTTGATGTTCGCATTTGCGTGTGTTGTGTGCGATCGGTTGTCACACAATGTAATCAAAATCTAAACAAAAAAAATAAACAAATAAATATTCTAGCATTTATCTATCCATGTCCGTATACAGGTATACAAGCGCGCATACACAAAGTCACGCGAATATATACTATATACGTCTGCGTGTATATATATATATATATATTATATATATAATATATATATATACATATATATACATATATATACATATATATATATATGTGTGTGTGTAAATATAATATATATATATATATATATATATGGGTGTGTGTATTATATATATAATATGTATATATATATATGTATATATATATATATAT
The DNA here is from genome assembly GCF_006345805.1 of Octopus sinensis. NCBI lineage: Eukaryota > Metazoa > Mollusca > Cephalopoda > Octopoda > Octopodidae > Octopus > Octopus sinensis. The sequence goes on along the minus strand of NC_042999.1, from coordinate 79,303,787 downwards.
ATATATATGTATATTATATATATATTATATATATATATATATATGTATATATATGTATATATATATATGTATATATATATATGTATATTATATATATGTATATATATATGTTATATATATAGTATATATATATATATATATATATGTATATATATCTATATATGTATATATATATATATATATAATATATATATACTATATATATATATCCAGTATAGCTAATTATGGTATTGGATTGTTATTTAATGTTCATATTTAATCTACCTTGTAGGGAGTTATTATCTTTATATAGTTTTCTACAAAGCGGCATTGTCTCCTATCACACTTTGCATTCCTTTCCTTCATATAATATGGCTGCTGTTGTTGGTATTTTGTTTGTCTCGTTGTTATTATGCCCATATTCTTGACGTTATTTTTTTCTTCATGTGCGATGAAGATGTTGTTGGTCATTACAACGTTGATATTTGTTATTACGGTTTTTTAAACTGGTGTTATTGTTATATTCCATATTGCCGGTGTTACTTGATCTAGGCAGAAGTTCTTTTCTTTTTGTTTTTCATTATTTTTTCTTATTTTTGGGTAGAAAATTGGAAATGTACCATGTTTTATAACTAAGCGCAAATTTCTCGCTATTCGGTGTGTTTTTTGTAAGTTTGTGTATGTCTATGTTACATATATGGTCATGTAGTGAAGAGATTCTTTTCCGAACCATCTTGTTCCTCAATCATTCCCACTGCATGGTACTTAGAACCAGCGTCTTCCATAGCCTGCAGTTGGCCAATTATAAGTGTGGTGAACTTCAGCTGCAGCAACTATGGAAGCCCTTCTCTGTCTTCTGTCTCGGTCTCCTCTCTCTCCCCTCTCTCTTTCTCTCTCTCTTTGTGCATATATATATATATATATATATATATATAACAGAGAGAGAGAGAGAAGAAGAAGGAGAGAAAGAGAGCATTTCATTAAAGTACTATTCGAATGGCGGTCTTCAGAGAACGTCTGGAAACATTTTTATCTGAGATATCATGTGAACCCACATCACAGCAGGAGACACGAAGAAGTGCAGCTCCGTCTAACTCGCTACTTTACCAGAAACAACACACAAAAAGAACCAATCGCACTGAAAGGCAGCGCACCAGCATGGCCTCAGACTCTGGTTGTAATTTGTAAATGATAAAACTATGTAACCAGCTAGTTAGTAGATAGATAGATAGATAGATAGATAGATAGATAGATAGATAGACAGACAGACAGACAGACAGACAGACAGACAGATAGGTATCTGTATGTGCTTGAGTATTTGTGTTTGTATCCACACTACTTGACAACCGCTGTTGGTTTGTTTACTTCTTCAGAGGCAATTGGTAAGCATGTGATCAATAAAGTATGTAGTAGACTTTAATAAAAGTAAAGGCACTAGGGGTGATTTATTCGACTAAACACTTCAAGGTGGTACCCCAACATGGCCACTGTCGAATGACTGAAACAAGAAAACGATTGCATATTAATTGGGAAGAATTTGTTGACTTAAGGCCTAAAGCACCGCAATTTTTCACTAACAAATGTTCATACCCTCGTCTAACACAACTAACGCAACTCCCACCGCCACTGCTGTTGATAATATGACATGCCTATTTACTGCCTAGCGAAACGGAACAGATGGAATTAAGCGGGGGATTTCGATAAAAGGTCTATTAGTCCTTGAACGAATAGAAGTAACGTAAGATTGTCAGTCTCTGCAACTGATAATGAATTAGCCAAATAATCAAGACTATGATTAATAATTATAAAGGATTTAGTCAGCGTAATGTGATAAGTAGATTATTGTGAACTTGGTTAGTAATGATTTTGTAAAATATATATTAAATGGTTTACTTAATTCAATGAAGGGGAATTCAATGACCCATTCTTCGGTTTATTACAGCTCAGAATCATTTAAAATTAGATTTAAAATAAAACTTACTGGCATACGTATTCTCAAAACCTGAAAATATTTAAAAATTAATATAAGTATGTGCTGTATATAGTTTTACGTGAAAAGCTAAAATGATATGAGATAAAACATACAATGATTAAAAAGACTATATTTATATATCAATTAATACATCAAATTTAATTTGCATATTCAATTATAAAGTATATACATTAATTTGTATGTTTAATTCAACTTATAAATTTAGGGCACTGTACTAATCGGTTTAAAGAACTAACTATTTAGTAAACTGTCGTTGGTGACTTCGGTTAAAGGGTACCAGCAAAGTGGGCATACTCTCGGTGCGTTACTTTGTCATATGCCTGGGGGTACCACGTCACGTGTTTCAAACCTCCAAAATAAAATAGAAAAATGAAAATAAGCAAACACTTTATCTAAACATTTGATAAACTGTAGTAAGTACTTATGCCTTATATTTGCAGATTTTCCCATTTTCTCTTTTAGCCTGGAGTGATGTAGAGCTTCAAAACAGGTCGGTAGGAGGGAGATATTTTCAAACTGGAGACTCGCTTTAAATGCAACCCACAAAGTGAAATATACGAAAGACACCAAGTATTGGTGCTGTATACACATACACATACATTAATATATATATATATATATATATAGGTGGTGCTATTAAGTTAGACATGGCCTGGGCCAATAATGGCCGAAACCTATCAAAGTATCAAAGTATATATATATATATTAATCTATATATTATATATATATATAATAATATCGAATTTAAAAGATATATATATATTTAAAATATACTTGGAAATGGAAAAGTGGCGTTCAATCAAATAATAATATAAATAATATATATATGCTTATATATATACATATATCTACATACATATATATGTATATAGGTATGCATATATGGTTACAGGACGTCATAAAACGTAAACAACATGAAATACGGAAATAAAGCTGGGTACGCAAAGAACGAGAGAAACAACTGGAAAACAAGACAAGTAACATAAAACACGACCCTTCATCAGTTGTCGGCTGTCTCGTTCTTTGCGTACCCAACTTTATTTTCGTATTTCATGTTGTTTACGTTCTATGATGTCCTGTACCCACATATGCATACCTATATACATATATATGTATGTACATGTATATATATATATATATGCATATATATATATTATATATACGTATGTATGTATGTAACTACACGTTACCTCTTTTCTCCTTCGTTGAACTCTTCCCTTTCTCCTTTCCGACGAAGAGTTGTGCTCGAAACGTTAAACTCTCTCCTTTCACTGAGCGTCAAGCTATTATACTTCTTGTGCACACACTCACTTTCGTCGTATTTTCTCTTTTTTTCATTTTTCTCAATTTGTTTATCCGTTTATTTGAGTTGATTAAATATATATTGTACGTATGAGTGTGTCTGTGCGCACGCGCGTATGTTTATACAAATGTCGGGAAAGTAAACAGACACCATCGTTTTTAAAAAATTATTTCTCCTTTACTGAATATTTAATGGACGATGAAGAGATTTCCTTCTAGTTGCTCTGACATAGTAGCCGAGTTTATGGAGACACCTTACTGAAGTACTCCAAATTGAAGATACGTCACAGCAGTACTCCAAATTGGCGCCGTTCTGCAACATCATCTGTCTTACAATGAAGGATTATTTTCAACAATCCGCTTGACAGTTCGTAGACACCTCTCAGGTTGACCTGAGAGGGATATTGTACCTTCTTTTCCTTTGCTGACAAAGTGTACAGACACTCTGCTCATTGAGTCCAGAGGAATCCGGAGGTTTTGTGTAATCTTACGTTGACTAAGTCCACCCTCACAGTGACCCACAATATACCCTCTTTTAAAATCAAACAACTCTCTCGCTTCTGATTTTCATGGTCGTTGCTACAGCATGGATAATTGCTATAAACAATTAATATACTACAATCTGAAATGAATAATAATAATACATAAAATGCAAAAAGCACCAAGTTGTGTCTGCACTGATAAAGCTGTATAATGTAGAGTGTATTTTAGTTTTGATAAGTCAATATATATATATATATATATATATATATATATAATATATATATATATCACCTGTCACAGCCCAGGATCTTCAGGCCAGTTATGATGCAGTACGTACGACTGTGTGTGCGCTAATTTCTGATTCAAAGCTTTCTTCCTTGTGTGAAGTTTTGCGATTTTATGAAAAGCCTCCAAAAGTTTTCATATTTTCTTTGCAAAAATCATATATTATATATAGAACCCTTTAGAGACGAGAAAGGACTCTACTTTTCACCTTTCACTCGTTTCTTTTGCACTCACTCTGCATGTTTTTCACTTTTAACTGTTTCATTCTATTTTTCTTTCTCTTTCTCTCGATATATACACGTGTGTTTGTTTGTGTGTGTGTGTGTGTGTGTGTGTGTGTGTTGCGTGCGCGTGTGTATATGTCTGTGTGTGTACATTTAGATAGATAGCGAGATAGATTAAGCATTGCTCATCTCCCTACCTATCTGTCTTTATAAATACATGCATATACACATAGCTACACATATATACATGTATACAAATGTGCATGTGTGAAAAACTTCAAATAATTACCAAAATCTCGCACCTTTAAGAATATTTTGCTATTTCAATTACAAAAGAATTAGATTAGTTAAGTAACTAATTTTTTTTTTTTCATTCTAATTTTAATTTTGTTAATTTTTCAATTTTCCATTTCCAATTTTTCACAAGATTCATTATGGATATTATTATTATTATCATTATTATTATTATCATTATTATTATTATTATTATTATAATTATTATTATGGGTTTTTTTTTCCTTCTTTTTAATTTCAATTTAAAAATATAGTTTTATTTATATATCTCTTTTTCTTTGGCTTCTATCACATTGTAATTTTGACGTTCAGAAATTACAAATTGGTGGGTTGCAGCGGGGAGACAATTCTAGAAATGGATAGATATGTTTGGTGCGTTGGTGAGCGCTAGCAAATTTTGGAAACTCATCAGATATGAAAGCCCAATTAATTTTAGGCAAAAAGTAAGCAATTAATTTTTAAGCCGAACAAAATTCAAAAATGTGTATATATGTATGCATGCACATGCATATATGTATATTACATATAATTATATATATATATATATATATATATATATATATATATATATTATATCTATATATATATCTATATATATATATATATATATATATATATATATACTTACATATGAATATGTATATGTACACACACATACATAGATAATATATATATACATATAATATGTATGCACGCATACAGAAGTTATTTTCGTGGACGTTATACTTATTAAAATTAATACTGGGTTTGTTACTGTTGTTGCTGTTGTTGTAACTATTATGATTATTATTATTATTATTATTATTATTATTATTATTATTATTATTATTATTATTATTATTATTATTATTATTATTATCTTCATCATTATTTTTTATTATTAGGAACATTGTTGATCCTTTATTGGAAATTGTATTTACATTTTCACATGTTACCCCGCCCCCGCCCCCATCCTCCAAATATTTCCTCGTGTTGTTATTTTAATTATTCCCGTCGGTGCGAAATATTTATTATGCTTTCTCGTTAGCAAGCAGTAAACACATACGTTAATATATAAGCATGAACGCATATACACGAGCACACACACACACACACCATGCATATATTACTAGGTAGGGATACGATCTGTAGATAGAGACATTCCATACTTATACTAATATTAATCTAGATCGTTATTGTTATTGTTGTTCTTGTTGCTGTTGATTGTGCTATGGCGATGTCGTGTAAGTATTCTCGAAACGCCAAGAACTTGACTCCCAAACTCTAGAACAAGTTCTTGCCGAGCTGTAACTTGTATGTATGTATGTATGTATGTA
>NC_042999.1:79279467-79297811 GCF_006345805.1 Octopus sinensis | reverse complement strand
CATTAATATACTTACTAACATGTATAAATAACATTACAAGTAGCATTCCATGGCTTAACGAAAATGTTTGAGGAATTAGTATACAATCATATTCAGTAATTATTAAGCTATCAGCATTAACAGTAAATATTAAGTATCAGTAATTAAGGATTATTATCAGCGCTATCAATTACCAGGATTTAAGTACTATTAGAGGGAATGATTATTAACGTATATATCAATGTTTAATAATGTCCAACCGGTCCCATGGGAAAATGAACTTAAGTTCAACTACTTTGCTTTCTTCTTTGTGCGAAAAAGGATGAGAAATGAATGCACTACACTAGGTTAGGAGGCCAGCATGTAAGGTATTTTAAATTCCTCCAGATAGTTCCTCTGATCTAAACTTATACATACATGTGTGTGTGTGTCTATGTGTGCGTGTATGTTGCTACATGTAGCTTAATATGAGTGGGTATCTAAAAAAAACACGAAGGAAAAAAGAGAGTCACTTATTGTAACGTGTTTTCTTTTTGCATGACACTATTGCCCAAGGTACCCGTGGTATTTTCCGTAGGCTTTTCTATCCACAAACAAACCTAATCTGTTTTCCCTTTTCACATTGACATTTCTGTGATACACAATCCCTATTAATCGTCCCCACTTTCTTTTTTTTTTCACGATCCCTTTTGATCGGAAGTCGACCTATTTTATTTACCTCCTCTTCTTCCCAAAAAGAAAAGCTCTACTTTGTATTTTGTCCCTTCTGTCTTCAGCCCTGCATGGCCAATAAAGAAATCTATCTATCTATCTATCTATCTATCTATCTATCTATCTATCTATCTATCTATCTATCTATCTATCTATCTATCTATATATATATATATATATATCTATATATATATATATATATATATATATATATATATATAATATATATATATATTATATATATAATCTTTTGCTAGTGTGAATTCAGACAATGTAGAATCATCCTGATCCACGCAGAAACATAACCAGCTGCCACGAGCGAACTTGTACCTACAAACAAGTAGTTAATCGTCGTATACTAATACTTTTCAATATGTGGCGAGTTGAAGGCGGCGAGCCAGCAGAATCGTTAGCACGCTGGGCAAAACTCTAAGCGGCATTTCGTCTATCTTTACGTTGTGAGTTCAAATTCCACCGAGGTTTACTTTCCCATCCATCCCTCATGATCGATAGAATAAGTAAATCAAGTACTGGAGTCAGTGTAACTTACTGCCCCTCCCCACAAAACACTTCTGGTCCTGTGCCAAAATTTGAAACCATTATACATATTGTGTCCTCCACCAGGTCCCGGGCTACGTACAAGCCCAAACCTTCTTATACGGAAATTAAGCCCTCTAGAAACTGAAATGTATAATTACGGATACAAATTATAGGACCCTATGGAGGAAGTAATTGCCATTGTGGCAACCTGTATTTTAAAATATGGTATCGTATGAAAAATTTAGCTACAGTTTCTTGCAGATTACATGACCACAGTAGAGGGTGGATTTCGTACATTAACATTCAAGGGGTGCATTTTCATTGTCCTGCTATATACGAGGAGGAACCCAAAAGTAACCGGAAACGTTCTCAGTGGACCAAACCCGTGGTAGTTCAGGCTTCTGCCACTAGAAGCCACTGGATGCGACTCTCAGGCATCAGTCTGCCTACCGGCGTCGTCGAGTTTAATCGTGTAGCCACATGGTTCGTCTTTATTTTACGGTGCTTCTTCCCTGTTCATCGATTTTTGCGATGGCTGAACCGAAGGAACAGCGTGCTTCAGTGAAATTCTGTTTTCTGCTGGGGAAAACGGTGGCCGAAACAGTTGCCAGGCTTCAAAGTGTTTACAAGGACGCTGCCATGAACAAAACACAAGTTTACGAGTTGTTTCCACGCTTTAAGAATGGTCACTTTTCGCTTGAAGACCAACCTCGTTGAGGTCGACCGTCGATCTCCCAAACGAATGAAAACATCATGAAAATACATGAACTGATCTCGGAGGACCGTCACCGAACAATTGACTAGCTTGTTGATATGACTGGTGTGTCCTGGAGCTCCTGCCAAAGAATTTTGCGTCAAAAATTCGAATGAAAAGAGTTGCGACAAAATATGTGCCTCGCTTGTTCACGGAAGTCTAAATCCAGTCATGAATGAATGCGTGTCGAGAACTGAAAGAACAGTTGGAAACTGATCCGGACCCTTTTCCGAAGATCATTACTGATGGCGAAAGCTGGTGCTGCAGAATTTGTAGATATGGAAGAGCTGAAGAAAAACAAACCACGGAGGCGTTAAAAGGCATCACTTCGCAAGAGTTCCAAGCACTGCTTCAAGCAGTGGAAAACGCGTCTGGACCGATGCATTAGAATACTTTGAAGGTGATAAAAGCGTAAGCATGTAAACCTGAGTGAATAAAATATTATTGTAAAATTCTGGTTTCTTTTGGGTACCCTCCACCTCCCCCGTAAAATCTGGGCATGCAATGAAAGAAAAAAATGTCCAGGATTGCTGAGTCTATCAATAATAGATACATGACTACCAACACGAAGAATATTTCTCTCCCTGCATCCCCTCTCTAATCTAATCGCATCAAATAAATAAATAAATAAATAAACAAATAAAACAGGTTCTTTTCATCATCACCGTCAGTAGCAGCAGCATTGCCGTCGAGGTCGCCGCCACCGTCCTCTTCGACATCAGCAATGTTTTCATCGCCGACGCCATCTTCTTCACCAACGTCGTCGTCATCCGCTTTGTAGTGATCGTCGTCGGCATCTTTTCATCATCGCCATCACCGTCGTCATAATGATAGCGGAGACGATGATGATAATAAAAGTGGTTGTGGTGATGGTGATGGTGATGTTGATGGTGGTAGTTTTGTATTAATCATGGTAGAGGCGAGGATGATGAAGTTGATGAGAATGATGATAGTGTTGTTGTTGTTGTTTTGTCTTAGAGCCTCAGTTCCGTTTATCAGAGAAGTTTCGTAGAAGAAGGTGGGGGAAGAAGTTGATTAATTCCTCGAAAATGAGAAAAACCAAGATAGCATCGAGAGATGAGCTTTCATGTGTGGTAACTCTGCTTGCATACACGTGCTTCATGCTTTTGTGTATGCGCATCCGTGTATGTGTGTGTGTGTATTTATTTGTATGTATGCACACATATACATATACATAAACACATAAATATACATACACGCACGTATATACACATACGCTAAAACGCATCGGTATACACATGCACATACATACGTACATACCTATGTATATATATAATATATATACATATATATGAGTATATGTATATGTACATATATATAATATATATATATATATATACATATATATGTGTATATGTATGTATATTATATGTGTGTATATATATGTGTATATGTATGTATGTATATATTTATATATACATACATACACACACACTCAAACATATATATATACATATATATATATGGTTGCATGTATGTGTCTGTGTCTGTGTCTGTGAGTGTGTGTATGTCTAAATGTGTGTAAGATAGGTGGGTTGCGTTTATTGGATGAAGAAAAGATGGCCGGTGGATGGGTGGATTTGGGGGTGGATTTTGATGTTGATGATAATGATAACGAGGCGGAGGAGGGTAGTAATGATGGGTCGGGACTGGAGGAGGTGGTGCTGGTAGGGTTGGTTGTGGTAATACAATAACGATAGCAGTGGTGAACATTGAAGATGATGGTGAAGATTCTTATGAAGATGATGATAGTCGCATAATGGTAAATGGCAGTGATGATGATAGTGAAGATGGTGGTGGTGGTGGCAGTGGTGGTGGTGGTGGTGCGAATAATAGTGGTGTTGGTGATGTCAATGGGAATAAAGGGGAAGGTGGTTGCGGGAGATGTTTTGATGGTAATAGTCGTGGTGGTATTTCAAGACGGTGGTGGTGGAAGTCAAGATGGTAGGTGTAATGACCGTGGTGATTGTAGTGGTGGTGGTGGTGGTGGTGGTAGTTGTGGCGGTGGTGACTGCGATGATGATGATGATGGTGGTGGTAGTGGTGGTGGTGTGGTGCTGGTGCTGGTGCTGGTGGTGGTGGTTATGGGATGGTGCTGGCGGGTGATCAAAAAGAACTGTAACCTGTTTAAAGGTTTGACTTGATTGCGTTTCAATGAATCAACTGTAATATAACAGCCGAGATTATCTTCAATGATCTCACACGTCATCTTATTTATCTAGAACGCATTTTTACACACAAGCACACATACACACACACACAAAAGCATACATTCACACAAACATACATACACACACATATACACGCGCACATATACACACGCACATAATTATATACACTCTAAACAAACGGATATAATATACGTCCATAAAAAGCATAACTTTAATGAATTTACTTAGGCGATGAATATTCAGTTGTTAAATCAGTAGAACTATCAAGTCATTGACTTAACGTAAAAGCGGTTGAGTATACTGTAGACCTCGAGCAGAATCAGCGTGACACGGTGTATGTGAATCAAGGGTGATCATTTGAATTAAATGTCCAGTCCATTCGACGAACTTCCGTACAGTTTCCGTTTAACCGATTTCACTCACTGAGCACAGCTGGACCAAGTCTAAGGTAGAAGACACTTGCCTAAAATGTCAAAGTTGCCACACTGTGGGATTGAACCACAGTGATATTGTGAGTGTGAAACGAGTTTAACCACTCGACTATGCCAATGTCCTATATATCAGAATGTCAGACAGCTTTTTCACCAATGACATCAATTTTGGAGAAATACTTCATTCTTGAGATCGCCTTCGCTTCTCATTTGGACATGGCACAGTTTGCCATTAATATATATATACTGGTTGAAGGCGGTGTGCTGACAGAAACGTTAGCACGCTGGGCGGAATGCTTAGCGGTATTTCGTCTGCCGTTTAACCCCTTGTCGGTAGTAAAGAAATAGATATTTCGTCTGCCGCTACGTTCTGAGTTCAAATTCCGCCGAGGTTGTCTTTGCCTTTCATCCTTTCGGGGTCGATAAATTAAGTACCAGTTACGCACTTGAGTCGATATAATCGACTTAATGCGTTTGTCTGTCCTTGTTTGTCCTCTCTGTGTTTAGCTCCTTGTGGGTAGTAAAGAAATATCTATTTCGTCTGATTTTACGCTCTGAGTTCAAATTCCGCCGAGGTCGACTTTGCCATTCATCCTTTCAGAATCGATAATTAAGTACTAGTTGCGTACTGGAATCGATCTAATCGACTGGTTCCCTCCCCAAAATTTCGGGCTTTGTACCTAGAATAGGAAAGAATATACATACCGGTTGAAGGCGGTGAGCTGGCAGAAACGTTAGCACGCCGGGCGAAATGCTTAACGGTATTTCGTCTGCCTTTACGTTCTGAGTTCAAATTCCGCCGAGGTCGACTTTGCCTTTCATCCTTTCGAGGTCGATTAAATAACTACCAATTACGCACTGGGGTCGATATAATCGACTTAATCCGTTTGTCTGTCCTTGTTTGTCCTCTCTATGTTTAGCCCCTTATGGGTAGTAAAGAAATAGCTATTTCGTCTACCTTTACATTCTGAGTTCAAATTCCGCCGAGGTTGACTTTGCCTTTCATCCTTTCGAGATCGATAAATTAAGTACTATTTGCGTACTGGGATCGATCTAATCGACTGTCCCCTAAAAATTTCGGACCTTGTGCCTAGAGTAGAAAAGAATATATACATATTCTACACTTACACACACACGCACACGCTGGTGCACTCGCACACACGTGATCGTAATTACTAACGAGAGGGAAAAACGTACTTCTGTTTCGTACTTTACTTTAACGATGTCCTAATCATAAGCAATGATGCCATCGGTAGAGTCTTAAATCTGACTCTATCGTACGAAACTAAATCAAGCAACGTATTTTTGACTGCGACTCAGACTACTCGGCAACATGCAAACACGCACAAACACATGCACGCGCATTCACATTTACACTCAAAACATATTTTTAGATTTATGGTGCAAGATAAATTACAACCGATGATAAGGACACCATAATACACAAGGACGATGGCTAGCACGTCGGTTGTGGTGGTGGTGGTGGTGGCGCTGCTGCTGCTTATGATGATGATGATGACGATGACGAGGAGGAAGAGTAAGAGTAAGATTTTGATTTAAGTGATAATAATAACGACGATGGTAACAATGATAAACGCAACGAAGATTAATTTTGATGGCATTATTGAGTTGCGATAATGATGGCGATTTTTGATGATGATGCGTTTGGTGGTGTTGGTGGTGGTGGTGATGGTGATAATTTGCATGATGGGGATGATTTTGTGATAGTAGCAGCAGTGGTGGTATAGGTAGCGGCGGCGGCGGTGGCGGTTTGGTAGTAGTAGTAGTAGTAGTTGTTGTTGTTGTTGTTGTTGATGTAGTCGTCGTCGTCGTCGTCATTTAACCGCAAGTCAGTGCTCAATAAGTAAACCTCCCCTGTAAAGCATTCTGGCCATGTCCATCGCATCTTCTACTCGGAGATAGTGTTTCTAATAAGTACTTCCCGCGATTTGCCGTATGATATTTGGCTGTTATTTCTAGCAGATCAGGCGATCACATTAGACTTACTTCAGCAGTGTTCATGGCGTCTTGGAGGAGATGATATTGAAAGTTTAGTGTCGGTGACAGTTGAATTGCAAATGATGATGATGATGATTATGATGATGGTGATAAAGGATGTGCGGTTATGATTGTAGTGATAAGAATGGTGGTGGTGCGGTTGTGGTGCTGTTAGAGATGGTAATAAGGATGAGTGCTTATAACTGATGCTAAAGATACAGGATGGTAATGAGGTGTCTACGGCAGTACTTACAGGTGGTGGTGGTGGTGGTGGTGGCGTTGTTGTTGTTGTTGGTGGTGGTGGTAGTGGTGGTGGTGGTGGTGGTGGTGGTAGTTGATGGTTTTGGTGTTGACGTTGGTGGTTGATGGTGGTTAATGGCGTTGGTGGTGATGTTGGTGGTAGTGGTGTTGGTGGTGGTTGTGGTGGTGGTAGTGGTGGTTGATGATAATATTGTTGGAGGTGGTGATGGTGATGGTAGTGTTGGTGATGGTGCTGGTGGTGATAACGTTAGTGGTGGTGGTGGTGGTGGTGGTTTTGCGAGTAGTAGTGGTGACATAACGATAGTAGTAATAGATGATGATGGTTTCAACGTGGCATGACAATGGTGATTGCTTTGGTCTGGTGGTGGTAGGCGGCGATATTATTGATATCAACGATGATAATGATGATGGTAATTTTCCAAGCAATTGGTTCTATTATTAATGATAGCGAAGGTGATGGTTTTTCGTGTTATCGTCGTTTAACCCTAGGTCAACCTCATCAATGAAACTTATCATCAAGTACATTTCATTCATGAGCATCCCGATTTATTCCTCATTGTATGGAACACAAAGTCACATTATTCGACGCACCCTTTAAGTACATGATGTAAATTGACGGAGATTTGACTATTATTTCTATCACGTTTAAGAGATCACAAAGAGGTTCTCCCATTTGCAATAGTGATGGTGACGATGGGGGTAGCTGGTTAGATTGTTCACAACGGTGATGTTGGTGGTGGTGAGGATGATGGTGACGGCAGTTGGTTATATTGCTGATGATAATGATGGTGATGTTTCTTCTGATAATGAGGGTAGCTAGTTATAGTGCTACTGATAATGATAATGATGATGCTGAAAGAAGATGTTAGTGGAAAGGGCGTGGTTGGGAACGCGATGAGTTTATAAGTGTTGTGACAGACCTGGTGGCAGCGGCAATGCTAGACGCTGAGGGTGAGGAAGCTGGTGACAGAGGTAACGTGTATGTGTGGGATGGTGGTACTATTTGTATCGCGATGTGGTGATGCGGGTTGTTAGTTATAATGCTTAATGATGGGGGTGCGAACGCTGGTGGTGATGGGTGGGAGGGGGAGGGAGGGTGATTGTGGAAAGGGCGAGATGTTGTGATAGAGCTAGTGTCAGCAGCGTCGACGATAACGGTAGTCGTGATGATCAAGATGATGATGATGACGACGACGACGACGACGACGACGATGACGATGAAGATGATGATGATGATGATGATGATGATGTTCACGATGATGGTGGTGGTGGCAGTGGTGATGGTGACGGTGGCAGTGGCGACGATGGAGGAGAAGATGATGGCAGTCGAGAATAGACAAATTCCGGGAATAAAATCTAAGCGAGAAGCAATGTTTTATATATACATCATATTTTATTCCCACACATATCTAATATACAAGAAAAGTGAGGCGCGAGGACGGGAGTAAGGGAAGAGAAGAAGACAGTGAATGCGACGAATGAAGATGAGAATGAAAGTAAATGAAAGTAAATGAGAACGAGAGAAAGGGGGAGGAGAGGAAAGATTAGGGTAAGAGTAATAGTAATGAGGACCAGGTCTCAGAGACACACCGAAAAGCATACATACATATATATACATACAGACATACATTCATACACACACACATACATACTCAAAAACACACACATATATATATATAAATATATATATATATATATACATACATACATACATACATACATACATACATACATACATACGTACACATACATGCATATATACATACAGACATACATTCATACATACATGCAAATACACACTCATACATACATACACACATATACATACAAATATACACACATACATGCATACATACATATATACATAGACACATACATGCATACATACATACATACACATACATACATACATACATACATACATACATACATACATACATACATACATACTTACATACATCCCAAAGATGGAGACTTGTATCTGTTGGAAACCGGCTCCCGCTTCGGTGGAAGATTTATGATTATTAAAAAATAGAAGACACATACATGCATACAGACATACACACTCTCATACATACATACATACACACATACATAGATACATACATACGTACATAACATACATAGCGACAGACAGATAGACAAGAATCATTACGAAAACGATGCATTTATAATAACGATGGCGTCTGGCTAGAATAAGCTATGTCTTTTCAGACGTCGTGGTGGAAGTTTTGCTACTATAATCCACGGTAAAGTGTTCCTGTGAGTGGAGAAGTTTGGTTATGATGTGGTAGACTGTGGCTTCTTGACTGTGGTTATGTCTACAGTGGTTGTATTGTATGGCTACGTATGTATTGGCGTTGTTATTGTTGATAAGGTTATTAAGTTTTGCCTGCTTTGAATACTGACGAGTTAATTTAGCTCCATGGTGATTGCGTATTTCGCTTCCGCTTCTCGGTTTGACTTGTTTGTTGGACTGCCTTTGTTTCTTGTACATATTTTGTGTTACATTCATTTTACTTGCTCTTGTTGCTTATGTTGTTATTGTTGTTGTTTTGTGAGAATCCTCTTATAGGCGCAGGAGTGGCTGTGTGGTAAGTAGCTTGCTTACCAACCACATGGTTCCGGGTTCAGTCCCACTGCGTGGCATCTTGGGCAAGTATCTTCTGCTATAGCCTCGGGCCGACCAAAGCCTTGTGAGTGGATTTGGTAGACGGAAACTGAAAGAAGCCTGTCGTATATATGTATATATATATGTGTGTGTATGTTTGTGTGTCTGTGTTTGTCCCCCTAGCATTGCTTGACAACCGATGCTGGTGTGTTTATGTCCCCGTCACTTAGCGGTTCGGCAAAAAGAGACCGATAGAATAAGTACTGGGCTTACAAAAGAATAAGTCCCGGAGTCGAGTTGCTCGATTAAAGGCGGTGCTCCAGCATGGCCGCAGTCAAATGACTGAAACAAGTAAAAGAGTAAAAGAGTAAAAGAGTATATCCATTCCATCTTGACTTTAACGTCTTTGGATATTGATTACAGGTAAATTCACCGCCATCAATTCACCGTGGAGAAAGTTCACCGCGGGGGAAAGTTTATCGAGGAAATGCATCCATGGCAGCTCATCATATATAGTTAAAAACAATTTTATTGAAAGAAAAAAAAACAGTGAACTGATGACGGTGAACTTACCGGATATGTTGGATATTATCTCATAGATTTCTTGTCTACCAAGACTACAAGATGTTTGAATAATATTCTCTTGTTATAAGATATAAATTAAAAGCCTATAAAATATAGATATTTTATAAACATAGATTAAGGCGGAGGCTTGGCTGTGTGGTAAGAAGTTTGCTTCCCAGCCATATGGTTACGGGATCAGTCCCACTGCGTGGCAGATTGTGCAAGTGTCTTCTACTATGGCTTCGGGCTGACCAAAGCTTTGTGAGTGGATTTGGTAAAGGGAAACTGAAAGAATCCCGTCGTATATTTATGTGTGTGTGTGTGTGTGTATTTTTCTGTTTGTGTTTGTCGCCTCACCACCGCTTGACAACAGGCGCTCTTGTGTTTACGTCCCCGTAACTTAGCGGTTCGGCGAAAGAGACCGATAGAATAAATACCAGGTTTATAAAGATGTAAGTACTGAGGTCAATGCATTCGATTAAAAATTCTTCAATGCAGTGCCCCAGAATGGCCGCAGTCAAATGACAGAAAGAAGTAAAGGTGAAGATAAAAAATAGACGTAAAAAATTAAACATTTTTAACAATAAATTTACAAACAAAAAAAAAGTAATTTGTTAGAAATTAATAAAATCAGTTTTATTAATAACAAGAAAAAAATAGTACCATATTTCGATATATAATAGTGCAAGTTAAGAGCAAGCAAGCAGTAGACGCCATTTTCCAAAATATTTCCGGTTTAGCAAGAAAACCTGACGTGCACCGTCAAAATAATTATAGACATTTGATAACAAATGAGAAACAGACACACACAATTCCAATGAATTATCGCCAAAAAGAAAACATCGATAATTATCGGCACTAAAATCACTTGATCCTAAAGATAAGACCGGAAATCTCTTGTAACGTTCATCGAAATCGGAGATTTCTTTTCCCAAGCAAAGTGTAAAGTTATACGATGGATCTTGAGTAAAAGCAAGTTTATAAATGTAAAATACGTAGATAGATAGATAGGTAGATAGATAGATAGATAGATAGATAGATAGATAGATAGATAGATAGATAGATAGATAGATAGATAGATAGATAGATAGATAGATAGATAGATAGATAGATAGATATGTAGGTAGGTAAGTAGACTGGGAGGAAGAGAGATAGTGAAGGAGTGAGGAAGTGAAGGAGAGAGGCAAGTAGTTGAAGAGGAAGCTAAGAACGTATGTGGGTAGATAAGTAGATGGAAATATTATAGATAGATGGAAAGATGGCTGGCTTGCTGGCTGGCTGGATGGATGCATAAATGGAGAAGCAAATGGATATATGTGTATATGAATGTGTGTGCGTGTTTGTGTATATATACACATATATTTATTTGTATAACTGCGTATGCATACGTACAGATATACAGGTACGAGTGTGTATATACATATATGTACGTATGTATGGATATATATATATATATATATATATATATATATATATATATATATATATATATATATCCATACATACGTACATATATGTATATACACATATATATATGCATGTATGTCAGTATGTATGTATGCATATATGACATATACGTATACACACGTAATATATATTCATTATATATCTATGCACATATTTACGGACAAAACCTGAAAGTGTAGTGGTATACTATGCCATCACGTGCCCGTGTTTCCCTATCACGTGATTTCTAATTATTTATGTTACAATATAATATTAGACCGACAATAACTGACAGACAGAATTATTCTGTTCACACCCATTTCAATTTTCACTTCTTATTGTTATTGAATATGTATGCATACGTAACATATCAACCGCCATTTTAGATTCTGCATTTCTGTTGCACACATTTCTGTTGCACACACTCGCAAGTCTCTCATATTCAAACACACGCACACACACATACACACATCTATACGCACATGCACTCACACTTTGATGTGCTTACTTTTGCATATATATGCAAATGTATGTTTTATATACAAGCATACACACACACACACACACACACACACACACACGTAGGCGCAATGGCCCAGTGGTTAGCAATGCGGACTCGCGGTCGGAGGATCGCGGTTTCAATTCCCAGACCGGGAGTTGTATGTGTTTATTGAACGAAAACATCTAAAAGCTCCACAAGGCTCCGGCAGGGGGTGGTGGTGACCTCTGTTGTATTCTTTCGCCACAACTTTCTCTCACTCTCTCTTCATGTTTCTTGAGTAACGCTGCGATGGACTGGCGTCCCGTCTAGCTGGGGGGAACACATACGTCACAGAAACCGGGAAACCGGGCCCATGAGCCTAGCTAGGCTTGAAAAGGGCGACGTTTATCGTTATATACAAACACACACACACACACACACACACACTATATACATGCGTTTGATATACACACATATATGTACGTATGTGAGTGTATATGTGTAAAACTATGTGTGTGTTTGTATTCAAACTTAGTTATACAAAGATTTATATAATCATGCATATATGTGCATACGTACGGAGGTGCGTACTAACATATAAATATACTAATATATATGTATATATTAGTATGTGTGTGAATGTATGTATGTGTATGTATATATATGTGTGTGTGTGTGTGTTTGTGTGTGTGCGTGTATGTATGTATGTATGTATCTATCTATGTATGTATGTATATATGTATGTATGTATATTTCTATACATTCGTAGTCCCTGAGAAACACATACATATGCATGCGCACAAACATAAAAATAAGCGTATACGTGTGTGTGCCTCTGTGTATAAGTGTTTCTCTGGGTCTTCAGACGTATAAGATTACTATATATATCATATATACACAGCATGGTTTCGTTTTTTAATTTATGTTTAATTATTTACCTGTGGTATGAATCAAGCCTCGCAATATCTCAATTATTATTATTATTATTATTATTAGTAGTAGTAGTAGTAGTAGTAGTAGTAGTAGTAGTAGTAGTAGTAGTAGTAGTAGTAGTTTTTGTTGTTGTTGCTGTTGTTGTAGCTGCAGCAGCAGTAAAATCTGAAGTATATATAGTTTTTGTAATCGAAGTTGTTATATAATTTTTGTGTTCATGTATATATGAATTTCATGCATGCGTATATACATACGCATATTTATAGCACGTGTGTATATCTGTATGTGTATATTTGTGTGTGTGTATTTGTGTCTGTGTGAGTATATATATATATATATATATATAATATATAAATATTGTACACAGTAATATATATACGTATAGATATAGATGCATTTACATATACATGCATACATATATGTGTGTGTATGAATACGTATGCATGTATGTATGTGCGTATGCATGTATGCATGTATGTATGTATCAGCCAGATCTCTTTAGATTGTTCTCTTCCCCATTATAAAGAAATCCAAGTACAGCCGGTTGTTTGAATAACAGAATTATATATAAACAAAAGTACGCCCACTGTATTCTTCATAATTTTCTGCTCATATGTATGTTTGAATCTGTATGTGTGTGTGTGTGTGTGTGTGTGTGTGTGTGTGTGTGTGTGTGTGTGTGTGTGTGTGTGCGCGCGTGTGTGTGTGTGTATGTGTGTATTTGCGCACGCGAGTCTCTGTCGTCCTTTATTAGTGAGGGCAGCGGAATGGTAGATTTGGTAGGATGTCGGGCTAAATACCCTGTGCTATTTTGCCACGATCTAAGTTTAAATATTCGGACACACACTGCGGAAAGAACCCTCAAATATGACACGACAAACACTTGACTGGCACCCGCAAGGGAAAAGAAAGCGAGGACGCCCGAAGCAGACATGGAAGCGGAGCATTTTGGATGAGCTCAGGACCACCGGCCTGACATGGGAAGCAGCCAAGAAACACGCCAAAGACTGCAAAGAGTGGAAAACAACTGTTGAGGCCTTATGCTCCACATGGGGCAAAAAGGATTAAGAAGAAGAAGTTTAAATACTGCTTGCTGCCAGGGCTCTGATTCCCATACTACGAATGAATTTGTGACCTTATGGTTAAACTGGAAATCCTCGTGTATAATGGTTTCAAATTTTGGCACAAGACCAATAATTTCGGGGGAGGTGGATAGTTGATAACAACGACCCCAGTGTTCAACTGGCACTGGGTAAGTAGACTGGTAGGAAGAGAGACAGTGAGGGAGTGAGAAAGTGTGGAGAGGGAGAGAGCGAAGGAGGGAGGGAAGTAGTTAAGGAAGAAGTGGATAGATAGGTAGATGGAAATATATAGATAGGTGGAAAGTTGGCTGGCTAGATAGATAGTTGGATACATAAATGGAGAGACAAATGGATAGTTGATTACATCGACCCCAGGGTTCAACTGACACTTGTTTTATTGACCCCAGAAGGATGAACGGAAATGACAACCTTGGTGGAATTTGAACGCAGGACGTAAAGACAGACGAAATGCTGCAAACCATTTTGCCCGGCGTGCTAACGATTCTGCCAACTCGTCGATTTGAGTTGGCATATATTGGTTTCAAAGTTTGGCACAAAGTCAACAAGTTTGGGTGAGAGGCTGTAATCGATCCCAGTTTTCAACTGGTACTTACTTTATCAACGCCGAAAGCATGAAATGCAAAGTCGACCTCGGCGGAATTTGAACTCAAAACGTAGAGGCGGACGAAACGTCGCTACTTGTGTATTACCTATTCTGACAGCTAACTGCCTTAGAGATGGCAACTATTGGCACCGTTTAGATATAGGAATCGGTCTAAGCATTATACTATAATCCAAACTTTAAGACACCTTACTTTGATAAGAAATCATTAATTACGGCCAAATAAAGTCCGCGAAGTAGCGATTGCTGACCATTGTTAATGAACGTCTTGTGATGTTCTCAATAAATTTTCCTCCAAATTTCGTCTTTTCAGATTCTTACAACGATAAATTAAGTTCTAGCCAACTATTAGATTTCATTTAATCCACTACGAGGAGAACATGTAGCTTGCTGACGATGTAAGAACCCAGTTGACAATTTAACATTTTGGTGGTTATATAAAACAAATCAAAGTTGTCTAACATCTTATTGCTTTCTTCTTGTTTCTCTCAGCGCAGCAATCTTTCTCTTAGCACACACAATCTGTCTCTTAAGACACACACACACACACACACACACACACACAATGAGAATCAATGTGTGATTCACTACAATGTCCCATTTGGAATTATTTGCACATATGTAGATTTACGATTGGCAACGCAATATTTTACGCTTAAAAACATCTAGTATCAAATAACAAAGAAATAAATCATCTGTGTAATTTTCAACAAATATAAGCTCCACATTATGGATTTAGAGCCTTTTGGTTTATTTATAAGAGAAACACTTACAGAAATACGTATGTAGATGTGTACAAGTATACCGTGCTCTCAATAATTGCTTTCCGTGCCAATAAGTCACAGACACCCTTTCACCTCTCGCATCTTTGACACAATGGATCATTCATGGTGCAAGAGCTGGAAGAAAAAAGTGCTGCACCATTACGCAGCTGGTACCCATTTTCAGTTGAGCAGACTGAAGCAACGTGAAACAGAGTACCTCAATCAAGGACACAATGTACTAGCGTTCCAGGGTGCGAAACTACGATTTGTGTACCTCTCTCCGAGCTCCAGACGACGTATTCACACTCAAACAAAAACGCATATGTATCTATATCTCTTTTACTCTTTTACTTGTTTCAGTCATGTGACTGTGGCAATGCTGGAGCACCGCCTTAAGTCGAGCAAATCGATTCTAGGACTTATTCTTTGTAAGCCCAGTACTTATTCTATCCGTCTCTTTTGCCGAACCGCTAAGTTACGGGGATGTAAACACACCAGCATCGGTTGTCAAGCGATGTTTGGGGCGACAAACATAGACACACAAACATATACACACACATACACACACACACACACACATACATATATATATATATATATTATATATATATATATATATATATACACGAAGGGCTTCTTTCAGTTTCCGTCTACCAAAGCTTTGGTCGGCCCGAGGCTATAGTAGAAGACATTTGCACAAGGTGCCACGCAGTGGAACTGAACCCGGAACCATGTGGTTCGTAAGCAAGCTACTTACCACACAGCTACTCACGCGTGAATACGCGCACGACAGACAGACAAACAGACAAACAGACACCAGACAGACAGACAGACAGATAGATAGATAGATAGATAGATAGATAGATAGATAGATAGATAGATAGATAGATAGATAGATAGATAGATAGATAGATAGATAGATAGATAGATAGATAGATAGATAGATAGATAGATAGATAGATAGATAGATAGATAGATAGATAGATAGATAGATAAAAAGATTGATTGATAGATAGAAGGAAAAGATGACGAAAGAATAAACGATTATATGAATGTTATTGGCTTACAACTGTTTCTGCTATATGATGTGGTAGATTTATAGTTGAGTACCTGAGTAACACATTACAGTTTCTCTTTTCTTATTACCACTCGCATACGTATATACGTACTTGCATACGCATATTGAGTTCTACATCGCAATGCTTAAGTGAAATATATATAATATGTGTGTATATATATAAATATATATATATATATATATATATATATATATATGTGTATATATATATATATATATATATATATATATATATATATATATATATATATATATATATATATATATATATACACACACACATGCACACACATGTGTGTGTGTCTATGTGTGTGCGCACGCGCGTGGCGTTTTGTTTGTAAGGCAAAGGACATAGCTGTACATATTACAAATTAAACTTGCCATAGAATCCAGTCTATCAGAAGCTATTACAGTAACACATTTAATTCGGACCATCAACAACAACAGCAACAACAACAACAACAAAGCATTAAGAATGAAAACATGATACCTGAATAACAACAAAAACAAGAGCATCTGAAGAAATTAAATATCCGTGTAGAATCCAGTAGATTCTTGTGTATTTCGTCTCATTTCCTGCATTCAAGCCAAATTGCTCTCGTTGAGATTTATAAGACGATAAAATAGCATCAGTCCTCCTAGATATTCTATTGGGTATATTTATAATAGGTTGTGTCTGATATCTTAGCTCTTCACTTTGCCGTGGCTGCTAATAGAACTTTATCCGATAACACACTTGATATGCATATGTGCTTATGTGAGCATTTGTATCTTATAGCGTGCGTGCGTGTGTATGTGTGCTGGTATATAAATTTATATATGTATATATGATTATATATGTTCATATATCTTATATCTATATATGATTATATATATGTGTATGTATGCATGCAAATATTTATACATGCGTGTGTGTATTGTGTATGGATATAATTTGGGATGTATGTGTGTGTAGGTATATATTCAATGGTGTATATATAGAGAGACACACATCTATTTTCAAATATATGCAATATATATGTATGTAGATAGATAGATAGATAGATAGATAGATAGATAGATAGATAGATAGATAGATAGATAGATAGATAGATAGATAGATAGATAGATAGGTAGATAGATAGATAGACCGACAGACTGATGGATACTTTTATAGCAGTATATAGGCTGATCTGACACATTTTTCTCTCCATCTTTTTCAGTCTCCCATACTTATTTGTGGTTCTTTGTTAGTCTCATCTGATTTTACAATGTTGTTATTATTATTATTATCATTATTATTATTATTATTATTATTATTATTATTATTATTATTATTATTATTATTATTATTATTATTATTATTGAGTGAGAGAGCAATGCATACCATCAAAGTGACACTAGAGTAAAATGTACGAAGCCCAGTATACTCATCATGACTACCCGTCCGATAAGGGTATACTAGCCACATGCATCACAACCATATGTGTGCGACATAGTGATCTCATATTAAGATTAACAGCGCACGACCTTGCAGGTGGGGCCCAGTTAGATGTTTCTTCAGGTTGTGTAGCCCATCCTGCTCAAAAGGTCCCTGAATGAGGGTTGTTTAAGGATACTTATCCAAACTCCAAATAACTCCCCGCAATACATAGCTATGATGCTCCCCCACTACTTCTGCTCAAGATACACATATCATCAGCCACTAATGGACATATTCAACAGATTAAGGTCAAACAACTGACTAGCAAATCTGTAGTATTGAGCAGAATATATGCTATAGCCCACCTTTTATACCAAGACAAAGCAATGTACATGATAACACTTCCACACTTCCAATCAGTTTTATTATTATTATTATTATTATTATTATTATTATTATTATTATTATTATTATTATTATTATTAGTGTGCAAAA
>NC_042999.1:79254467-79276967 GCF_006345805.1 Octopus sinensis | reverse complement strand
TGTGTGTGTGTGTGTGTGTGTGTGTGTGTGTATATACATACGTGTGTGTGTGTGTAGGCACACTATTCCTGAAAAAAATTAATAAGGGTAAAATGATAGCTACACAAGAAATCCTTTTAACTCGTAATCAACTAAATTGCACCCTGAGTGGGGCTAAAAAGCTACGACACCTAACCGGATTCTATAAGATTTAAACTTAAATACATAGGGGTATGTAAGTAAATATTATAAGACGTTCGAACCAGCTTCCTATAGTTTCTTCCACTTCAATTTAGTCTAACATGAATGTAGTTTCCATGAATCAATTACATGTGGCTACCATGTTGTCGAGGAATAAACAGAAGAATGATATTTATTCAGGATGAACGTTCGTAGATAGAAGCTAATGGAAATACAACGGTGAGACGGCAATCTAATATTGATTTTTTAAACATAAACTCAGGAAGGCAATGGATTGGCAGAATTGTTAGAACGTCGGGCGATATACCTCGTGCTATTTGTTCCGTTTATTTTTTCGTTTTGAAATCAAATCCCGTTCAAGTCGACTTTGCTTTCATCTTTCCCTGAGCTCAGAGTAGGTTCGATAATAGAAAGTATTAGTGCTAAGATCAATGTAATCGAATGTTCATCTCAACCAACAAGGATGGTACAACAAAAGCAAATCGTCGCCAAAACGAGGGGTGGTTTTACAAGCTAACTGATATGCCGGTTGTCTGATATTACCATCATAAAAATATGACCTATACGTAAGACACTCGATACACCGGTTGTCTGATATTACCACCATAAAAATATAACCTATACGTGAGAGACTTACTTGATACGCCAGTTGCCTGACATTACCATCATAAAAATATGATCTATACGTAAGACGCTCCACATTACTTTCAACACAACACACGTATATCTTATCCCTCATAATTTCACGGGTGCACTTTCTTACTGATAGTGGACTCCCTTAAAAGAAAATATCTCAAATGGAAAGAAGGGAACATAGGATCAATATGAATTATTTGTGTTCAGTCGATTATATCAATCATATTTTCATCGTTGAACTTGGAAGAATGAACGCCAATGTCGACCGGCGATAACTGAACTCAGAGCGTAAAGAAGCCGAGCAAAATATCGTAAAGTTGCTGAGGTACAAACTCACATGTTTTCCGTAAAGTAACCTTTTTCTTCTATTGTAATTCCACTTCCATCACTCCAATTCTCAACTGATACTTAAACAACCGACTCTGAATAGATGAAAGACAAAGTGGACCCCGACGGGATTTTGGACTTGTACAAGATGACTCCAAGTCTCACCCAGAGACCTCAAGCGACAACAAGTTAGAAGTTCAAGTTGGTGTTATACCTAGGGTACTATATATTTGGTTTCGCACATAGTAGAGAATGTTTAAGAAAAGAAAATCATGTGTTTGTTTTAAAATTTTGAGATTACATAGACAGTATTTTACGTAGGATATGGGCAGTTCCCATAAGCACTAACTTTTGAATTTCTGCCATTTGGGGTTTCCTGGTATCTGAGTTAGGTAGTAATCAGCTCCTTTTGCTATCATTCCTAGGGCACCTATGACAACAGGCATTATTTTTGTCATGAGGTTCCACATTTTGCTAATTTCTATTTCAAGATCTTTATACTTGCACAGTTTTTGGTATGTCTTGACAAATACATTTATGTCGATTGGGACAGTCATATCAATGAGGAGATATGATTTTTGTCTGAAGTTTTTCAATATAATGCCTGGCCTATTCGCATCTACCGTTCTGTCAGTTTCAACCGTAAAGTTCCAGAGGAGTGAGACGTGATCATTTTCAAGCACTGGGATGGTTTGTGTGCCCACCAGGTTTTATCATGGAACAGGTCCAGGTTTTTGCAAATTACCCGGTGAATATACTGTGCTGCTCTATCATGCCTATTGAGATACTCCGTTGACGCAAGAAGACTGCACATGGGGACAACATGATCAATGGTTTCATTTTGTTGTTTACATACACGAAATGTTGGGCTACTGCGTTCTTTAATATGTTGCTCTGTTAGCTCCTTGTAGGTAAGCATTTTTCATGGGCTGCTATGATAAACCCTTCTGTTTCTGATTTTAAGTCAGAAGACACTAACCATTGATGGGTAAGGTCTTTGTGCGCGACACAGTGATCTCATATTAAGATTAGCAGCGCATGACTTTGCAAGTGGGGCCCAGTTAGAAGTTTCTCCAGGTTGAGTAGCCCATCCTGCTCAAAAGGTCCCTAAATAAGGGTTGTTTAAGGATGCTTAACGAAATACCCACGTTTCCAGAGCTGAATTATCCAAACTCTAAATAACTCAGCGCAATACATGACTGTGATGCTCCCCCACTGCTTCTGTTCGTGACGCACATATCATCAGCCACCAATGGACATGTTCATTTGGTTCAGGTCAAGCGACTGACTAGCAAATCTGCTATGATAAATCCTTTTGTTTCTGATTTTAAGCCAGAAGATACTAACCATTGAAGGGTAAGGGCTTTGTCAACATCGGCATTATTAGCTATTTGCCATTGAGAGGTTTCTTTCTGATCTTTATCAGTAAGAATATCTAAGGCAGCAGTTTTATCACGGGTTTTCATATGCTTAGCTTTTTCCGTGCTTGTTTCCAGTACTTCTGATTCTGGGATTTATTGTCCTTGGAATACACTTAGATATTCCTTTGCCTGTTTTGTTACTGAGTATGATGTTTTCTTGTTTACATGCTTTAAGACAAGTTTTAACATCCAGTTATCAAAGTTTTTCAGATAGGTGCTTAGGCCAATCGTGGCAATCTTCATTGTTAATTCCAGGGGTAAAAGTCCACGGCCACCCTCTTTCCTTGGCAGGTACAGTCGTTCTATATCTACCTTAGGGTGGTGCATTCTATGCATTGTCAGCAATTTTCGTATTTTTCTGTCAAAATTACATATTTCAGTAATTGACCAGTTAATGATATTGAAACTGTAAGTCATGCATATATATATGCGTGGCTATGTACGCGTGTGTGTGCATATGTATGCACGTATTTATAAACGTATGTCTGTGTACATATTTGAGTGCATGTTTTTTGAGTGCATGTATTTGAGTGCATGTATTTGAGTGATTGTTTCAATTGGAAAAAAATATTCTCAGCACAGGATGTAGTTGACTTCATTTATACTTTTGAAGTTGCATCCTTCCATCAAACCGGCATTGTTTTAAAAGTGCACGGTGCACCACGTGTCTGATGTCGCAGTGATCGCGGAGCAACAAAAACTGAAGTGCTTTGCTCAAGAATATAGTGCATCGTCTGAACGAGAATCGAAACTATGATCTTAAGTGTAACACCCTAACCATTAGACCATACGCTCTCGCGTATACATACATACATACATATATACATACATACATACATACATACACACACTCTCTTTTTCGCACACACACACACAAACACATTCACAAGCACACATGCGCACACATGTGTAGTGTATGTATATACTGAGAACAATATTTTTTAGACGTTGTATTAAAGATATAACTGTCCATAAGGTACAGTGCAGTGTAGTCGGACCCGGAAAGACATGATAAATAGGCCGACATCTTGACAAAATTACTCATTAGTAATTTTCAATATTTTTTGCTGGCATTATGGCTAAGCCCATGCTGGACCTCTGATTGTGTGTCTGATTGCATATATATATATATATATATATTAATATATATATATATATTATATATATATATTATTATATATAATATATATATATATGTATATATATATATATATATATATATATATATATATATATATATATTATAATATATATATATATACACATATATACATGTATATATGTATATATACATGTATATATGTACATATATACATGTTTATAGATAGATATAAATAGATAGATAGATACATCCATACATTGATAGATACGTACATACATACATACGTAGATATATGTATTTGCATATATATATATATATATATATATAGGTAGATAGATAGAGAGAGAGAGAGATGGGTTTATAAATTTATGTAGGAGACATACATCAATCAAATGTATTTCACTCCATTATAACTTCCTCTGACTCTTCTCTGTAATCGTTATTTCTTAAATATCATTTTACTTGTGAAACACTTATTATTTCGGCTTCATTTCACACTAATGACGTCTACAGGCAGCAGGATATCATGTAATATAGTAATAGTAGTTAATGTTACTGCTGTCGCTGCTGCTGCTGCTGCTGGCTATCGTTGTAATGATGATGATAATGGTGACGATGAGGATTATGAATATATTATGATGAAGAGGGCAATGATGATGATGACGACTACGACGTCGACGATGGCGCTGTTAATAGCGATGATCACGATGATGAATACCATCGTGGTTAGAATGATAAGCAGAAATGTGGTGGTTATAATGATCGTTACAAATATGACTATAATGATCTTGGTGATGATAATAATATAGATACTGACGACGATAAGGATAATGATTCTAACGATAAGGATAACTATGATGATTTATTCGCTACTGGGTCGACGGTGGATGGCAATCTTAAAAGCTAATGGGATCGAGCCAGCGCTGGATTAAACCATTAAATAAAATAAGCATGTGCTTAGGGCAACAAGGAAAGGAGGGGGACATCACAGAAATGGTAAATGGTTTACGGCACGAAAGAAATTACTTTAAACTTGCTAAAATAATATTCGGGATTCCTTTATCTCTACTAAGTATAGATGCAGACGTGTTATCTAAGATTAATTTTGAGGATCTGATCAAAGACTTTGCAATTCAAAAAGATTGGAGGAAACTTTTCAAATACAAATGAAGTGGAAGTATACAAAAATAAACATTATTTTCCCTCTTACTGTTTTGTTTCGTTTTGAAAAAAAATATTTTATGGTTTGTTATTGTTTATATTTTGAATTACATAATCTTTTATGAGGGCAGTAAAATTTCTTGATTGTGCTTAGGGCCTCGATGTGTCTTAATCCGGCCCTGGGTCGAGCTTACGGTTTTAAATCACTTTTAGTCATCCACAGCCATCTTTTTTTCTCTGTCTGTCTTATCTTCAACATCCCTATGAAATTGTCTATGCATTCTTTTCTTTACCCACCTATTCTCAGTTTCAATCGTTTTCAATTGCTTGTATGGTGCTTTATCTTTGCAATTTTTCATCCTACACAAGCCTGACCTTCTTACTTCTAATAATAGCGGTTCTGTGGCATATTTTATATACCATGCTATGTTGTGTTCTTCTCTAATATTGTGTTCACATCCAATAAGTCCTCTTCCCTCTCTTTTTCTTTGTCACTTTTTGGGTAGAGTGACCCATATCTAGTTAGCAACTTCCTTGTCTTTCTGTCTAAGCTGTTTAATTCGTCTACTGTCCATGCGATTACCCATGCGATTACTCTAAGGAGTGAAACCGCCCAGGCGCTGATAGTTCAATCTTCTTCTATCCGTTTAATTTCGACTTAAGGATCAATCTCAGTCTGCGCAAGTACTCCACCTAAAAATTTTTCTGTCATTTCTTTCCTTATTAATTTATGCATTTCCAAAATCCCCAAGTACTTATAGCCCGTCTGTTCTATCTGCTTCATAACCTCCCACCCACGGTATCGTTAGCTCGCCCATCTCTTTGATTTTGTCTCTCTCAAGACTAACACACCACACTTTCTCAGTCCAAACTCCATTCTGATATCAGCACTGAAGGTATACACTGTATCAACGAGGGAACTGACTTGAGTTTCATCTTTACCATAAAGTTTGAGTTCAAATGACATCGAAGTCAACTTTGCTTTTCATCCTTTAGGGATCGGGGATCTGTTTTTTTTTTTTCATTCGCAAAATATGCATTTTTTTTAAAGGAAGTAAAAAATCTGAAAATCGGCTATAATAATGTAGCCTTCCAGTTCCCAGTTGCAGAGGTTTAAAAATCGAAAAAATTAGGTATTTTCAGTCAAATATCGAGACAGAAATTTTCTGCGTTTAGCGGAGCGGTGTCAACTTATTGTAGTTTTCTAAATAAACAGAAATACCTAATAAAATCAACATGTATCATCTTACTGTTTCTTTTGTCTCTTCAGTGATTGCATGTTTTAATTATTTTTTTTAATTTGTACTATTAATATATTCGTCTGTATGCGTTTACTTTATGCGTACTTCAGTATTATGTATACTTGCTATATATTTATGTACATCATTAATATATAAGTGCGCGCGCGCGCGCGCGTGTGTGTGTGTGGTGTGTGTGTGAAAAAGGAACGTCTGTGTCCAAAACCCCAAAGTTGAGTAAAGTTTTCATGCTTGGATTTGTAAACTACGATAAGAATTTCCCCCCAAGGAATTTGTCCCAAGGAAAAGAATACCTGTATCTTATATGTTTTTGCATGCAGAATTAAAAAAATAATGTCAAATTATCTGTATCACCCGCAGTTTATCTGCCCCACTATATCCTTCTCAGTTCCTGTTACGTGAGCTAAATTTTAGTTAAGCTGTTGAAATATGAAGCTAACGGTTTAAGAAATACTCCTAATTTAAATTTTTATGAATAGAATTAACCTAGTGAAATCATAAATCCAGCTATCTGAGCCTTTGAGTCTCAAAAACATATGAAATGAAAAATATGTAAAAATACTAACAAAGAGAAAAAGCACAGGAAAATACTAACACACAGAAGCACAGAAAAATATGTAATATACTAACAACACAGAAAAATTAAAACTAAACTCGCGGGTGAAATCAACATAGACAACAGCGGCACAGACAACAGTGAACCACAACAGTTGTCATGGCTACAAGCTGCTAATGTCCTGCTGTCTGTTGATTGGCTAAAATTACCCAAATTTCCCAACTTTAATTCCAAATCACATCAGATTCTTTAATTTACGAGATAAAGTAATTGGTTGATAGTAATGAAAATTCAGAGTTGCATCGATACACCAAAATTGAAAGCAATCTGAGTAAATTAAGGGAGGCTCATTTTGCGAATGAGAAAGACTAGATCTAGGGTCGATAAAATAAGTATCAGTTGAACACTAGGGTCAATGTAATCGACTTACCCCTTCCCCATAAATGTTCAGGCCTTGTGCCAAAATTTATCATTGTTATTGCTGTTGTTATATATGTTTAGAGGTATTTCGTCTGTCTTCATGTTCTGAGTTCAAATTCTGCCAAAGCCGATTTTGCCTTTCATCCTTTCGGGGTCGATAAAATAAGTACCAGTCGAACACTGGGGTCGATGTAATCGACTAGCTCCTTTGGCAAATACTTCAGGTCTTTATGCCTATAATAGAAAGAATTCTTCCAATTATTATCATTACATTTGCCATCCACCACACGCGCCGATTCTGATGCCTAACAGTACCCTTCAAAAATAAAAGATATCAAATACAACAAAAAGAGAAGAACGATAAGAAATG
This sequence comes from Octopus sinensis, assembly GCF_006345805.1. Taxonomy (NCBI): domain Eukaryota; kingdom Metazoa; phylum Mollusca; class Cephalopoda; order Octopoda; family Octopodidae; genus Octopus; species Octopus sinensis. Next base: position 79,269,535 of record NC_042999.1, on the reverse strand, counting down.
GAAGAAAGCTAATAACTTGTATGACATTAGGTGTGGGTGAAGCAGGAGTTACATTCTAATCAGGCCTAGACATCAACATGAGAGACAGACAGTATACGAAACTTAACTCAACCTCCTAACTTTAGTTACAACTAACAGCGAAACCACCGCCAGCCACCTCTACTACTACTACTACTACTACTACTACTATTACTACTACTACTACTACTACTACTACTACCACTACTACTACTACTGCGCTGGCTGGCATAAAATGTATTTAATTATAAGAGATTTCCTGTATCAATTTTGCCGCATCACAGTCATGTCTACTGACATTCCATAGGTGTTTTATACATTCATGTGCTTGTATATGTGTGTGTGTGTATGTGTGTACGCAAGTATGTATGTATGTATGCATCCATGTGAGGGACGCACGTGTGTAATTAGAGTGAGGATTTTCATGTAGGTATGTCTCGCTTAAATCAACGCCTGGAAAATATGTTAACCGATATAATGTTGAGCCGTTTGTATTCTCTAACAGTATGCTAGGTTAGTATAGGAAATGGATTTAATGGCTTTTCAGTACTAATTAAAGGGAAAATATTAGCTGCTCTTCCGGACACGCAAGTAACTAACATTAAAGAAAGATATTAATGTGTAGTTAGAGTTAGTAAATTAATGAAGGAAGAAATGAATTTAGAAATGGACAACAATGCTTAGTTCGTGTCAGTAATTACCATTCTTTTCACTCCCTAGAATTGAAGGTCATAAAATAAGTATTTGACTGGGTTCAAGTTTGACAACTGTTTCGTGATTTGTTGCAGTTAAGGCGAGATGATTGTGCGTGCTTGTTCAAGCGTATGTGGTGAGCTTGTGCGTATACAGATATTTCTCAATATATGACTTGGTATACCTTTCTGTTACAACAACGCGGAGTGTTCGACGAACGATGCCGAACCATAATAAAAATTCTTTTTCATTTTTGGTACAAGGCCAGCCATCTTGAAGGGAGGGGAAAGTCGTTTACATCGCCCCCCCCCCGTGTTCAGCTGAAACTTATTTTATCGATCGTAAAAGGATATACGGCAAAGTCGACCGCGGCGGCATTTGAACTCAGAACATGAAGAGTCGTAGGTGTGGCTGTGTGGTAAGTAGCTTGTTTACGAACCACATGATTCCGGGTTCAGTCCCACTGCGTGGCACCTTGGGCAAGTGTCTTCTACTATAGCCTCGGGTCGACCAAAACCTTGTGAGTGGATTTGGTAGACGCAAACTGAAAGAAGCCCGTAGTATATATGTATATATATATATATATATATATATATGTGTGTGTGTGTGTGTGTGTGTGTGTGTGTGTGTGTGTGTGTGTGTTTGTATGTTTGTGTGTCTGTGTTTGTCCCACCAACATCGCTTGACAACCGATGCTTAGCGGTTCGGCAAAAGCGACCGATAAGTACTAGGTTTACAAAGAATAAGTCCTGGGGTCGATTTGCTCGACTAAAGGCGGTGCTCCAGCATGGCCACATTCAAATGACTGAAATAAGTAAAAGAGTCGGGAGAATCCGCTGAGCATTTTGTCCAATATAAAGTAAAGATAAACACGATGCTGCACCACAATAATAATTCTTTCTCATTTTTGGCACAATGCCAGCCATTTTGAGGGAAGGGGAAAATCGTTTACATCGACCACTGTACTCAAATGTAACTTCTTTTATCGATCTCTAAACGTTGCAAGACAAAGTCCGCCGCGGAGGCATTTGAAATTAAAACGTGAGGAGTCGAAAAATGCCGCTAAGCATTTTGTCCAATATAATGTATATATTGTATATATAGGAACATATAACGGATATATGTAAGATAAACACGAAATTTACGTTCGTAAATATACATTTAGATATTAAGATAAATATTAATTTAACCCGAATCTTTCGGTTTAATATATCCCAGTCATCGACATTTATGACTAGGATATATTTCGATTGTACTGAAAATAACCTTCTTTTACTTGCTAATGACGATACAGAAACATAAGAAGCTCATAGATCTGTGATAACTGAAATATCTGCTGCAATATTTATACCATATTTCAAATTGAGCTATGTGTACCTTACAATAGACATACGTACATACGATCATGTTTAGATAAGAAAGTATACGCATGAGAGGCTTATATAAAACAAATCATACAAATCTGCATGTATACATACATACAAAAAGTACCCTGTTGTTGATGTTGAAATTCTAATGACGGAGCCTTGGATATAGGTTAGAAACCAGCTCTTTCTCTGTTGGCAAGAAATCTTGAAATAAAACTGAATAATGACATGCATAAATACATCTATATTTGACAAAATATCACCTGAAGAAATGGAATGGTTATGTAACAATACATATTTACATATTGTTATGTAATAGACATATTGTTATGTAATAGACTCGTATCAAGAATAAGCCACGCTACTGAAACACATGTTACCCATTAGTTTTTGTTTACTTATTGATTTAACTCACATCGTTCTTACTTATGGAAAAAATTGCCCAATACTTTAAAAAAGCTGAATATCAGAGTAAACCGCATCCTGGTCTATTGCATATATATTTTTTTACCTATTACAAACCTCTTTAAGGTGCAACACGCACAAAAATAGATGCATTAAATTTTTTCTATGCAAAAAAATACTCGAAGTAACATGTGATCTGGTGTTTTCCATTTTCTCCCTAGCGTTATATATGCCAAATTTAGCTACACCAATTTTATTCATTCTGCGAAAACATTTTTTTGTTATATTTTTTATTTTTATACATATAAATGCATAGAATATACTATACCTATTTTCTCTTTATGTAAAAATGCTAAACTTATTTTAATTAAATAAAATGTGTGTGTGTGTGTATAAAATTTGACGCATTTTCGACCTTCTCTCAGCAGTCTTGCAAAATACATACACGTTTGTGTGTGTGTGTCACCAGGAGGGATCAATATCATCGTTAAAGGCACGAAATTTCGTCTGACTCTGCATTCTGTGTTTGCTTTCCGTTCGTCTGTGCATTCACTATATGTTTTTTAACTTGTCATTCTGTGTGTGTTTTTCGATTGTGCATATACTATACGTTTTTAACACACACGCAAACACTCACACATATGTGTGCATGTATGTATACCAAACATATATATATGGATGAAATGAAAGAAGAAAGAATAAGTCGATAACGAAATGAATGAAATTAATGAAATACCAACGGAAGAATGACAGAAAGAAAACAAAATGAACCTTCCCTCCCTCCACTACTACCACCACAAAAAAAAAAGAACTCAAAAATACCAAAAGAAGGAATAATATCTCCCAAGATTGAAAATGGAATCAGGTGTATGTGAAAGAGGGTCTACATGTGGTGGAATGTATAAGGTAGCAGATGGAGTGTGTTCGAAGAGGGGAAGAGCGGTGGCGATTACAGTAAATACTATCACTACAACAAAAACAACATCGACTTCTTCCTTACCACTTAGGTCTCCTACTTAAAATTCTCATCTCAACAGATGATCAGTCCGAGATAATTATCTCTGACTATTTGTCTTGTGCTAAATCTGGTTCCAGCTTGATTCAGGCATGTGTGTCTGTGTGTGTATATGTGTGCGTGTGTGTGCGTTTGTGTGTGTACATGGTATATACTTATATTATATACATGGCTATACATAGATACATACACACACACATGCATAGATATATAGATAGATAGATAGATAGATAGATAGCTACATAGATACACAGATAGATAGATAGATAGATAGATAGATAGATAGATAGATAGATAGATAGATAGATAGATAGATAGATAGATAGGTAGGTAGGTAGATAGATAGATGCATTAGTATGTTTTGCTCTTTTTATGTCTGATATTGTCTTTTCGTTTTCAGTTTCCATTTATCAAAGACATTGATCCATATGTCCCTCTTGCCTCACTACCCCTTCTCTCTCATTCATTGTTTCTTCATGTTGGATGTTTTTCATCTAGCTATCTATATAGCTTTGTCTCTTGCTTTTCTCCTCCACTCTCTATCTCTCCCGCTCTTTCTCTCTCTCCCTCTCCCCCTCTCTCTCTCTCTCTCTCGGTGTATATATATATATTTTTTTTTGTACTTGTTTCAGTCATTTGACTGCGACCATGCTGGAGCACCGCCTTTAGAGTGGTGAAAGAGTACAGCAGGGATCACCACCTCCTGCCGGAGCCTCGTGGAGCTTTTAGGTGTTTTTTTCGCTCAATAAACACACACAACGCCCGGTCTGGGAATCGAAACCGCGATCCTCCGACCGCAAGTCCGCTGCCCTAACCACTAGGCCATTGGCGATATATATATATATATTATATATATATATTATATATATATATATATATATATATATATATATATATATATATATATATATATATATATATATATATATATATATATATATATATATATATATATATATATTATATATATATATATATATATATATATATATATATATATATATATATTATATATATATATATATATATATATATATATATATATCTATATATATATATATATATATATATATATATATATATATATATATATATATATTCCATGTGAGGCACCGCCTTGAAGAAGTTGTAGTTGAATGGATTGCTCCCAGTACTTTTTAAAAAAAGCGTTGTACTTATTCCATCGGTCTATTTTGCCGAACCGCTAGCTTGCAGGGACATAAACATACCAATACAAAGACACACATTCATATCTAAATATACGACAAGCTTCTTTAGTTTCCGTCTGCCAAATCTACTCACAAAGCTTTGGTCGGCCCAAGACTACAGTAGAAGACACTGGAACTGAACCCGGAACCATGTGGTCGGGAAGCATACTTCTTACCACACAACCACACCAGCACCTATGTATGTGGATGTGCATACAATTAAATATGTATTTGTGCGTCTGTATATTCTTCTACTTATTCCAAGTTGTTGTTTGTGGTCATGCTGGAACAGGATATGAAATATAAAAGAGTGAGAAAGCTCTGTAGATGATTAAGATATGTGTTTTCTGCGGTTTTATCGTTTCTTTTTTCTTCCGTGTCCCTTTTCTTCACCTTTCTGCGTGCACGTGTATTTAAATGAATGTAAGAATCTGTGCATTATATGAATGAAAGAAAGGGGTAGAGAGAGAGAGAGCGAGAGAGAGAGAGAGAGAGAGAGAGGGGAGAGAGGGGAGAGAGAAGGATGGAGGAAGAGAGAAAAAGATATAAACAGATTAACAAAAAGCAGAGTGGAGGGAGTCGAGAGAAAGAGAGACACGGAAGACGGAGATAAATAGGGGTGAAAGAGGAGAAGAGAAAGGAGGGGGAAGCTGAAGAGGTAAGATGATAGTATTGTTGAGTGCGAGAGGTACATGCAAGACGTCAGTCGGGTCACAGTCTGTTTGCCAGATTATAGCTTTTAAACCGGGTAGATCGTATGGGGTAAAAGGCTAACTGAGATCGCTACAAATCCTGCACCCGCTTCTCTCTTTCTTTCTCCTCACCATAGCTCATCTGTACCCCCCCCTCACTTCTAATACCACTGCCTCCAACATCACAAAATTATCACACCACCATCTTAACGCACAAGTCCATATCACCATCGCAAACGCCAACCAAACGCCTTCGTGCCGCACTCAAGCCTCACCACATCACCGCCATCACCGCATCCCGCCACCGCCGCTGTCACATACCTCCACCGCTAACACCCCATCATTATCGTACAACTCCACCAATATCACCAATACATCTAACGCCATCACCACTTCTTCCTCTTCGCCCCATTCAAGTGACCTCGGCCACCTTGTGTATCACTATGTTTGATTAGTTAGTACTGGGTCACCTATTGTCTTCCACCACACCTAACCCGAGACAGTAGTTATTCTGCTCTTTTATATTTACTCTTATTATCACCAGGTAGCGTCTGCTATCAGCAGGTTGAATACCGTGGATCGCTGTAATACCATCGAGGGTTAACTATGAGTATAAAAAGAATCTCGTATGAGGTCTCAGTGCATTCCTTCCACGGCAGGATTTGAACCACAATTTTTCCCCTATAGATCCCTCTGAGACCTATTTTATTCTACTGGACCTCCATAACCAATCACTCTATATAAAAAAATATCTTAGTGTATTTTTATAATTAAATATTATTAGGAATTTTTTTTTTAATTGTAATATTTTGTATTTCAATAGATAGATAGATAGATAGATAGATAGATAGATAGATAGATAGATAGATAGATAGATAGATAGATAGATAGATAGATATTTAAATAGATAGATGGCTATGAAACGAGAGAATAAGATGGAAGTTAGACGGTGATAGAAACTGATATACACAAATCAGAATATATACATACACACATACACACACATATTCAGTAGATATATAACACACCATATCTACATATCTATCTATCTATCTATCTATCTATCTATCTATCTATCTATCTATCTATCTATCTATCTATCTATCAATCTATTTATCTATCTATCTATCAGTCTATCTGTCTGTCTGTCTCTCTCTCTCTCTCTCTCTGTCTATCTATCTATGTATCTATCTATAATTTCTATCTATAACTATTTCTCAATACGTGCGGATGTGTATCTATGTACCTATTTGTTTATTTACTTATCTAACTACACCCTGTCTACCCACTATATACATCTACCTTCTTCTATAAACCACCATCTGTCTGTGCTCCTCATTCTGTCTTCCTCCTCCTTTTTTCATTTCTTCACACTTAAAAGCAAGGAAACTTTATTTATACAATAATCTGTATTATATATCATATATGTTCCTGAGGATTTAACTCTCTTACATGCACACCCTTACCTGTATACTCTGTTGCTGTCTCTTCACTAAGCTCTCTCTTTCCCTCTCTCTTTCTCTCTCGCTCGCTCACTCCCTCTCTCTCCCCTCTCCTCTCCATTAATTCTATAGAATTCTATTTCTTTTTAACCCCACTTCACTCAGATTGCGCTTCAGGATCTATTTCTATATTGTACTACCGTCCTTTATGTGAAGTAATTATTTCCAAGACATGTAGCTTATAAAGTATAATATACATGCATAAAAGTCGTAAGAAGCCTGCAGTAAGTGGTAAGCACTCGGCGGCTCAAGAGATTACTTCACGAATCTATTTCATTTCAATTCTGAAGAATATATTTGTACATTCACCTCCTCTCGCTCTCACTCTCTCTTTCTCACTCTCTCTCTCTCTCTCACTATCTATCTATCTATCTATCTATCTATCTATCTATCTATCTATCTATCTATCTATCTATCTATCTATCTATCTATATATCTATCTATCTATCTATCTGTCTGTCTATCTCTCTCATCCCCTCCACACACATACAGTGTCTCTCTTCCTATGTTTATAACATATATGCGTGTGTGTGTGTATGTATATATGTATGTGTGTGTGTATATATGTATATATATATATATATATATATATATATATATATATATAAACATACACACACATATATAATTGAAATTTATAGAAAAACAAAAGACGAAGACAGGTGTATGAACAAGAACCAAGTGTATTAGTTTGACGCTCGGGAAAAATGAAAAAGTCTTTCACGTTTCGAGCCTACGTTCTTCATCAGAAAGTAATAAGAGGAAATAAACACAGGGAGAATATAAAAAACGTATAGAGTTCAGCTGTTCAACAGACACACACACACACACACACAACACACACACACACACACACACACACACACACACACACACACACACACACAGCGAAGGCAAATGGCCTAAGTGATTCACAATCTACAGCGAAACCATCTAAGGTATTGTTAGATTCTTGGAGCGTGCGATGTGTTGTCATTGGGCAAGATACTTCATTACACGTTTTTTTAGTCAACGATCATCAGCCAGACGGCTGTTCCAGGATTCTGTTCTTCCAGCTGTTACATCGTGGATTTACTTCTGCTTCGAGTGTATAGGGACCCAGAGCGTGTCTGTGTCTGATTGAAACTTCTTGAACACTTAAAACAATTAGCGAATGCATGGATTATATATCAACAAGCCATACACCCTTATAAGATGAGTGTGTGTGTGTGTGTGTGTGTGTGTGTGTGTGTGTGTGTGTGTGTGTGTGTGTGTGTGTGTACGAGTGAGTGGACAAACAAAAGAGGGGTTCTCAAAATATTTATTGGGAGTTACATGTATGGATCAAAACAGTTTCATCCACACACACACGCATATATATATATGTATACGTATATATAACTTATAAGTAAGGGCTAAAAAAAATTAAGATAGATTATAAGTTGTTTATAATTTTAACCGTAAAGGTATTTTAATATGCTGCCACATTTCTTGATGGAATTTTTTTCTGTAGAGAAAAAAACTTCATCCTATATTAGTAGTATATATATATATATATATATATATATATATATGCTTATATATATATGCATATATATATATATATATGTGTGTGTGTGTGGTGTGTGTGTGTGTGTGTGTGTGTGCAGCAAATTGTGCCTATGTGCGAGAGAGTCACAGAGTGCGTGTTTTCGTATGTGTGCGTGCATAATTGTGCGTACGTATTTGCACATTCGTGCGACTTTGAATGTCAAAGGAACTTAACATGGAAAACTTGTCTATTGTAAAATATGAATGATTTTCTTACTAGTTGTATAGAAGAAATGTTGCTTAAAATTCTAGTTTGGCAAAGAAAAAGAAAATGAAAGAACTGTAATAACACAGCTGTTTTGTTTTTGTTTTTATTATAAACTGGTGACAGAATTTTGGACTACTCCCACGCTATTAGCTTTTTTTGGCAAACCTACCTACCTCATTCAATACATAAACCGAAATGACCCTACCCCTCCTCCATTTTCTCTTTCTCTCTCTCTCGCTCTCTACTAATTGTCATATAACACATACACACGCACACACACACACACACACACACACACACACACTCAGACGATATACGTGTTCTTGCGAATTTGAGAAGTTCAGACACAAAATATCTCTCTCGCGTTCTCTTTCTCTCTCCATCTATCAATCTATCTTATATGTGTATGTGTGACTATGTGTGTGATGTATGGTGATATATGTATATCAATTCGTTTGGTATTATAATATATAAATATATATATATATATATATATATATATATATACATATATATATATATATATATAAGAGAGAGAGAGAGAAAGAGAGAGAGATGGTAGATAGATAGATAGATAGATAGATAGATAGATAGATAGATAGATAGATAGATAGATAGATAGATAGATAGATAGATTTCTTTATTGCCACGCTGGGCTAAACACAGAAGGGACAAAATACAAAGTAAAGCTTTTCTTTTTGGGAAGAAGGGAATGGGAAAAAAGGGAGAGGGGCAAATTCCGATTAAAAGGGATCGTGAAAAAAAGTGGGGCCGATCAATAGGGATCGTGTATCAATAGACAGACAGACAGACAGACAGACAGACAGACAGACAGATAGATAGATAGATAGATAGATAGATAGATAGATAGATAGATAGATAGATAGATAGATAGATAGATAGATAGATAGATAGATAGATATTCATATATATACACATACATACATACATGCACATAAATATGTAGAAAAGGTTTTTTATATGCCTGTGCACATTCATAACTTGTATGTAGATGTATATGTATCGCTTCATCAAATTGCCTATATTTTCAAACAGTTATTATCACTAAAATGTGTAATAGTTTTTTGATGGAGGTGGGAGGACTTTTCTCTTAAAATCGCTGTCAAATTATATTTAATAGAGGGAAAGGTAAAAGAGTGAATGGCTACAAGAAAGGAGGGTGCAGGAATGGTGGAATACCCAATCAAATACATGTGCGTGCGTGCGTGCGTGTGTGTATATGTATGTGTGAGTGTGTGTGTGTTTTAAATATTGGTGCAGTGTAAGAAGACCAAGTAATTTAGATGGAAAAAAATGTAAATGTAGACAAACAGAAAAGTAAAGGGAGACAAAGAAAAATACGAGAGATCTGTGAAGAGATAAGATAAAGAAGGGAAAAAATTTACGCGCTTTACTGAATACATTGTTTGGTAAATATATGTGTGTTTGTGCATGTGTGCATGTATGTGTGTGTGTGTGAATGAATGTATATATATGTATGTATGTATAAAATAATGTATATTTTGAAAAGAAAAAAAAAAGTTTTTGAAAGCTAGAAAATTTAGATTAGAAAAATTACTTAATTTAATATGATTTTGTTTTCTTTTTTACTTTTGGTGTGTATTTCTCGCGTATTTATTATGTTTTGTATTTAATTCATCAAAGTAAATTGTATTTTCAGTGACGAATCACTTAATTTGAAATACGTGAGTGTGTGTGTGTGTATGTGTGTGTGTGTGTGTGTGTATATATATAGGTGCAGGTGTGGCTGTGTGGTAAGAAGCTTGCTTCCCAATCACATGGTTCCGCGTTCAGTCCCACTGCGTGAGTCCTTGAGCAAGTCTTCTACTATAGCCTCGGCCGACCAAAGCCTTCTGAGTGGATTATTGTAGACGGAAACTGAAAGATGCCCGTCGAATACATACATACATACATACATACATACATACATACATACATACATACATACATACATACATACATATGTATGTATATATAAGGGAAAGTTAGACGTGCACTGTATGTCTGAGCCCTCTTCTTTGAGCCAGTATAAGCCAGATTCAATGCTCTTAGTTATGGTTCAACGGAGGATTTCTGTGCTCATAATTCTATCTTGTTGTTAACGAAAAGGGTCATCTTGAAACGTTAGTTCTTAAAAGCATCAGGGTTTCACTATGTCGGTTGCATGTGTACCGTATTTTGCACCCACTCAAAAGAACAGAAACACATCTGGAAGATGAAAATTTTAGTACTGCGGCTGAGATGGAAATTTCGAAAGACACTTTTTCTGATTCTTGTAAAGGATACAGTGCCTTTTTTTATGCGAATTAGAATCCTTTTGCTCAAGAAACAATCAATGGCAATTCTGCCGCCTGGGTATCTGAATTTAATCGAGCATGGCTAGATATTGCTATTCAGTCGAGTAAGTGGGGTAGAATGAGGGCGATGAAGTATTCCATTGAAATATAATCGCTGTTTAAGAAGTGTTAACTGTGAGACTCATTCTTTAATGATCTAGAAATGTAGCCGAGATTACGATCTCTAGGGCTTTCAGGATGTAAGCTATAAGAAGATAGTCATTAGCATACTGTTTCAGAATGACCAGTGTTCAGATCTAAGATTGACGTTGCTCTAAAGGATCCCCATGTTGGAAATCTTTCCAACGAGTTGGAAGTTAACACTGACTATTGTCATAATTCTATCCTCTCCGTTCTTCGGGTAACATGTCATTATACAGTCGAGGAAAATATTAAACAGTACGAAAATCAGAATGGAAGATTTTCTAACCTCTTTATTTACTCTAAAGCACTCAGATTTATGCCTTTCACCAACAATTAGCGCTATCATCCATGGATTCAAATGGTAAAGGAGTTTCACAGAATTGGGTGAACAGTTAAATTCTCTTAGAATATTGCAGAGAAGTTCATTGTTTACAGTGTCAAGGATATTTGACAAATCCACGAATGCAATGAACAAGTCTTTCTTTTTCTCCCAGCATTTGTACTGAACCTACTTTCTAAAGAACACTGTACCATCTATTGTGAGAGCCGTCCTGGAACTCTGGTATTATGTAAGCCGCTTTCTGGCTTTTTGCTTAGCATGACCTCGGGGACTAACAAGAGTGCTATAATTCTAAATTGGAAGCAAACAGACATACCCACCTTGTTTTTCAATAATTTGTAATATTGGTTCAAATCGTTGATTGTGTCAAATCCCACGCCACACCAATACCTTGCTCCCGCCTAGTTGATTATCTGCCTCCATCCAACGAGGAATGGTTTGTGAATAATATCGGTAGTTGTGAAAAGACATTAAAAAAAAGAGAATGTTAGCAATTTCACATGTTGAAGGATGGTGCGCGAATTTATGACCACCCTGTATATATCAATGTATCAGTGCAGGTTAGGTCTCATCGCAGCATAACTACACACACACACACACACACAACACACACACACATAAACACACATATACTGCCTATATATATATACGTAGGTATTAGGAATGTACTCGTGTGAATTGTCTTATGAATATGTTCGCATTTGGTTTGCATGTGTATAAATGTAGCGCATTATACGTATCTTTAACGTTGACATATACATAGCAGCACTTAAACTTAGATACAATTGCACACACGCATACATTTTGCTACGCGTCTATATCGTTCAAAGAATATAGTCATGTAGGAACATATAGCAGACGTGGCTACATACGTAACCAATTATGCACACACACACACACACACGCAAACATATATTTGAAATATGTACATATTCACGCATATATATGTTGTGGTGTATATATTATATATTATATATATATATATATATATATATATTAAAATCCGGAAAATGGTGAAATAGCGTTAATATAGTTTATTAACTGCAAAAATTCAACATGTTTCACTTACAGCTGTTGAGATGTTTTGGAAGAATAACATGTAATAACATAAAGATATGTTGTTTTTACTCCTCTGACGAGATTGTGCCCAATAAAATGTTTTAATTACTGGAATTTAATTCCTTTGGGCAAAATTGAAACAGCTGTAAGAGAATACGTTGGATTTTGCAGTTAATAAACTATATTAATGCTACATCTCCATTTTCTGAATTTTAATTTGAATATTTATAAACCAAGATTTAAACTCAAGGATATTTCTATTCACAACAAAATAATATCCCTTTAGGTGGCTATTTTAACCTCTATTTAAAAATATATATATATATTGGTTAAATTGAACGCTGAAAAGAAAAAACAAACAGCGTTTCAACTCTGTGAGTTTATGTGTGTATATGTAAAAGGGAGGTATGTGAATGTTTTGTGTGTGTGTGTGTGTGTGTCTGTGTGTGTGTGTGTGTGTGTGTGTGTGTGTGTGTGTGTGTGTGTATGCAATGGAAGTGAGATGGTGAACATTCAACGCTGAAAAGAAAAATCAAACAGCGTTTCAACCCTGTATATTTGGTATTTACTTGGCAGCTCCAGTATTTAGTCACGGCCAGATTTATGTAGCCTTAAGTCGGACAAGAAGGAAGGAAATCCTGAAAATTCTTTAGTAGTAAAAAGAATTATTAAACCAAAATCTTGGTTTTGTACCTATAATATATAATAATATTATATATATATAAATACTACAATTAGCCGTCATTTCTACGGCACGGGGACCAGTATATATATATATATATATAATATATATATATATATACATACGAATAACTTACATACATATACATACATACATACATTAAATAAAAGGTAGATGAGTGTGTGGGAAAGTTTAGGGGCCCTGAGTTTATGTATACATCTGTGCATATACATACTCATATACATACTATATATATGCATGCATATATATATATATGCATGTGCGTGCCAGTGTATCGTATGTCACGTATTTTAAAAATCACTTTAAAACATTTTCTCTTTTATTGAAGTTCTTTTTTATAAATATTTTCGTACATATATGCTCGTAAGGAATAAAAATATACCAAACATACATGTATGAATACGTTTTTTGTATCTACAAATATATATGCGTGTGTCTGTGTGTGTAAGTATGTATATATACATACATATATATACATATACATAGATGTACGTGTGTGTGTGTGTGATTTAAACAAAATAAATAGTAGGATGAACACAAAATGGTAGAGCATATGTTTTTCCCGTCTCAGACAACATTGTCGGTGTACGATCAAAAAGATTGAGACCCCCACATTCTGTTTCAGCCCCCACCGCCCTTTGCTAAAGGAATGCTTTGTCATTGCTGTTTGAGCGAAAAATTGCAGAGCTATACAAGCTACGGGTAAGATGGCCGCACTAGACTTTAATATGACCGTCCCTTTATGTCTATACGTTTCTAAGTGTGAATGTTGTTTTCGAGGGGTGGAGGAGAAAGAGGAAGGAAATCTATTATAACTACTAAGGATTTAAGAAATGAATCCACACGACTCTCCAAACAACCATTATTTTATCTGCTGTTGGCTTTAAACAAAGCGGTGGGATAAATAAAATGTAAAAATGTGGGAAGATAGATATTTTTTTTAATATGAAATACAGAAATATGTGGTGAGACACGGGTCTTCTTCTTCTTCTTCTTCTTCTACTTCTTCTTCTTCTTCTTCTTCTTCTTCTTCTTCTTCTTCTTCTTCTTCTTCTTCTTCTTCTTCTTCTTCCTTTGTTCCTCCCTTGTCTCCCTTTTCCTCTAATATCTATGTATGCACTAGGATTTAGAAATGTCCTTGAACTTCGCTGTCCATGTAATAATATACCACTTGTATTTCTATTTTATTCCTCTTCTTAAAATTTGTTCTTATTTTATTTATTTTCAATTATTTTATGCTTGTTTCTTTCAAAAAGCATATTTAAAGCTAGTGACTATCTCTCACCCACTCACTGAAGCTCTCTCTTTCCTTCTCTCCCCACGCCTCTCTGTTCTTCTGTTCCCTTTCTCTCATCGGATCAACAGTTTAGTATCAGGTATTTGTGCTCATATGTGTTCTATGTATTTTCTAATGTGTCATTATCAGAGCACTTTCTTTACAACAAAGCCTCATACATACACACACACGCACACACACACACACACAACGCACACATATATATATATATATATATGTGTGTGTGTGTGTGTGTGTGTGTGTGTGTGTATGTATATATAAATCCAAAATACGGAACAAGAACGTAACGAACGACAATAAAAACATACGGACAGATGGACGATACAAAAACGGACAGATATATATATATATGTATGTGTGTGTGTATATAATATATATATATATATATATTGTATATATATATATATATGCGTGTGGGCTGTTGTGTGTGCGTGTGGTGGGGCGCGGACATACAGATGCGTGTGAGTGGGTCTACCTGTCTGATAATTACA
>NC_042999.1:79246967-79249467 GCF_006345805.1 Octopus sinensis | reverse complement strand
TACGTGTGTGTGTGTGTGTGTGTGTTATTGTGTGTGTTTGAGGGGTGAGTGAGTGTAAGTAAATTTCGTGTTCTTGTGAGAGAAGTTTCGGATGTTTCGTACTAAGGTTCTTTTTCACGGAATTAAACAATATCGGTGCGTCTTTTCTGAAAACAAAATTGCTAATGTACGTACACACACACACACGTATACACACACCCAGATACACACACAGACATACACACACATACATATATATATGCACACATACATATACATACATACATGCATATATACATACGTACACGTATGCATATATATTTAAGGCCTAAGCATAGGCGCAGGCGCGGCTGTGTGGTAAGAAGTTGGCTTCCTAACCATATGGTTTCCGGGTTCAATCATACTGTATGGCACCTTGGGCAAGTGTCCTCTACTATATCCTTAGGCCTACCAAGGCCTTGTGAGTGGTTTTGGTCGATGGAAACTGAAAGAAACCATCATATATATGTGTGTGTGCGTGTGTGAGTGTGTGTGTGTGAGTTTGTATGTATGTGTGTTTGCGCTTGCATGTGTGCGTGCGTGTAATAGAACAGAGAGAGAACGTAAAGAGAAAATATATTTATTAGTTTGTAAGAACTAAAATCTTCACATTGCGTGGAATCATTCTATTCATTTGAAATGACGAAATATTGCTGTTTTCATACAGTGACTGTCAGAAAGTATATATATATATGTGAGAGAATGTCTTTTACGGTTTGAAGCCGGTAGGTGTTTTGTGAGTAAAAGTGTTTTCTTCATATTTGTATGTGAGAGGGTTAGAGAGAATGATAAATGGTGAGAAAGTGTGTGAAGAAACGTGCTTCAAGGCAAGAAGTCGGGCGTTCCTACGGCAAACCCTGATTATCCACGGAAAATCATGTTGTTTATATGAGATACATATGGCTCAACATGATCAGCTTGCAAAAGTGATCCCCGCCAAAATGAAGTGGTTTGCTTGGTTGAATACAACCGCAAAATAACATCATGCGACTTTTTGTTACGTTTATGTACACGAGATTATGTGACCAGTGAAATTTGGTATCATTGGAAAGCCAAGATGACGTCAGAGCCGAATGGGTTATTTTGGATATTCTTTTGAGGTTATGATGTTATGATGTTGACATTCATATTTAACAGTGAAAAGCGGTGATCTGGGCGACGAAGCCGAGAGAGATGCTTTTCGTCTGTCTTTACGTTCTGAATTCAAATTCCGCCGAGGTCGACTTTGCTTTTCATCCTTTCGGGTCGATAAAATAAGTACCAGTTGAGTACTGGGGTTGCTGTAATTGACTGACCCTTTCCCCACCAAATTTCAGATCTTGTACCTATATTAGAATGGATATTTAAGACAGCGAAAAAAACGTTGTTTCCAACTCAATTATTGAAATTATAGCATTAGTTTAACAGTTTCGTTATTAAAGCTAATGCTTATGACGAGAGTAGTGCATTTATGTTTATAATAGCATTGTGGTTATGATCAAAATATTTTCATACCGTTTGCTGTTTTGGTTTGGGAGAAGAGGTTGCGTTCATGGCCTTCGCAGAAATGTTGGGATTTATGACAATAGCATGCGATATTTGAAATGAAATTGATGATACTAATTGCTTGAACAATATGTAGGTAGCTACGAAGAGTATTATGATGCTGATGGAAGTGGTAATCCCTGTGCTGGTTATAGTAAAAGTTCATGATTGCGGTCATTATTATGGTATCAACGATATTTATGATGTTAATACCGTTTCGTTAATTTACTTACAAACACAATGTTGAGGTTTTCTATTATGCTGATGTATTTTGAAATGATAACTGTTAACATGTTATTGTGGTCGGTTACCCCCAGGCCAATCCCAATACGATCAAAGAAACTCCAGTACATTTTTCTGCCAAATTCGCTGGGAATAGGGGACAAAATTATCCAGCGTTTCATTTCTTATGACAGTAGGACATAAACACTTCTTTTTTGGTTCGTAGTTAAGATTTTGATCTTCAAGGATACTGTGCAAATAATAGTTTAATTTAGACATAAGTTCAATGGTTTTGAGGAGAGAAGACAATCGATATAATCGAACTAAAACTTCACTGGTAAAGACATAGAAAAAATGAAAATAAAAGTTAGCCCCGGCAGGATTTGAACTCAGGACGTAAAGATCCGAATTATAATGTGTGAGTGGTGATTAGGAAGATGGCAACCGTCTTTTATGATGATTGTATACTGTTATCAACGCCGAGAACATAAATATGAAATTGTTGTTTATGTTGATTTCATAGACAGTAACCATAGTTACAGTCATGTTGTTCTGATAGTTCTTATGACAATATTTCTGATGTTGTCCTACTTTCACTCCTGATAACATTATTGTCATTTGCGACGATGTAATTGCTGTCTATGCCTGATTATGAAGATAATCTTATTGTTATGACAATATAACGTTCATGCTATTATTAGTTGTGTTTCACCCCGGATGAGCCCAGATTGAGTAG